>NC_060892.1:20133989-20211489 GCF_014805685.1 Silurus meridionalis
CATGCTCTGAATCACGTGTGTAATCCGGCAAACGGCAAGATGTGAAGTCATTTAAGACCGTCAGGGTGAACAGGAAGCTAGAAAATGCGCATGCCGTGGAGCCGACGCTAGCTTCTGTTTGTTCAGTTAAGCGCTTTGTGTGTAAATCTGTGCAGGCATGAGCTTTAAAAGCAAGCAGAACTTCCGACTGTGTGTTCCTCCTTGCCCCGTTTGTTTTGGGGGGATACACACAGCCGATGTGTTGTTTGCTTGGGAGAGTAGCATGTTCAGTCCCTCTCGAGGGAGTCGACATGCTCACATTGTAGCCACATGGCTATGCACACCTATGAACCACATTTCTTCCTCTGAGAAAGAAGAGATTAAGGAAGCTAGCAAGCCAACAGACTCCTCCCAGCCTGTGCTGTACAAGGAGCTCCTGGAGGTAGTGATGCGATCCGTGTCTAAGCTCGAAAAGCGGAAGCAGCGCACACCCAGCAAACTGGAAGAGCGCTTCCTGTGCCCTGCGTCACAGCCTCCACGCCTGCCTTTTTTCCTGGATCTGCACACTACAGGGTACAGGTCCTGAGATAGCCCGTATGCGGCCTGCCTCTTCACCCTACAAGTCTTGCTGTACGCAAACAGGGTGGGATGAAAGAGTGTGACTATGGGACAATGCCACGGTTGGAAGAGACGCTAGCTGGCTATCTCTCCCCGGGTGTAGCATCATCCCTTAATTGCCCTTATTGCCCACTAAACCGTTGCGAGCCACTTCAGCTTTAGATTCAGCTCTGGGGCTGACGATATTAAGGAGCTATGTCGTGCTGCCAACCGAGCCCTTAGGGCCACCAAGGAAACTATTTTATTTATGTAAGCATTTATTTTTAGTACACATGCTGTACAACAATTTATTTTGCATAACCTAAATTGACCCTTTTAAGTATAGAATTATGCACATCGTATTAGCGCTCTAGTTCACTGGATCCCAAACCAATTTTATGTTTTCCTTAAATCTAATGCCCCTGGATTCATCTCATCTCAGCCCAAAAACAAAGCCCAAGCCCAAGGAGCCGTCGGACCTAAGGGTCATCCTCTCTGGCAAGGGGGCCATGGCACGCAGTCACTGACAATCAAAGGGCCTAAACCTTAGTAGGGTGGTGTACACCTCATTAAATGGTGCCCATCCCTCCTCAGTGCCACCGGGAGGTCAGACTGTTAACCCTGCCACAGGATGTGCTTCAGGGCACAGCCATCTCCAACAGGTGTCTTCCTCCATCTCTGCCCGGTCTCGTAGCAGATAGAGTTTCCCCATTTCAGTGGGGTGTGTCCCACTCTAGTGGGGCCCAAGCAGGCTCTGGTCCTGGAACAGGAAGTATGCACTCCCTTAAGGAAGGAGGCCATTGAGGTGGTCCCCCTTATTTAGAGAGTCCAGCATCTATAGCCAGTACTCAGTAGGTTCCTGAGTTTTGCTTTCAGGGCAAAGCTTACAAATATCGGGTCCTCCCGTTCGGTCTGGCGTTCTCACCCCGCACCTTCACAAAATGCATGGACATTGACCCCGCCAAGGCTTCGGGGCATCCGCATTCTGAACTGTAAGCAGCGTTTTATTCCCTCAGGGAACTAAGGTCACATTCGTAACATATGTAATGTGTAACCTAGAGACGTTATACTGCATCAGCGAGGTCTCTCCCAGGCAATGCAGACTTGGGTTTCACAATGTGTTGTTTCAAGCTATTTTGAAGAAGCAAAAACAAATATTTGGCCAACTTTGGCAACTTTGAGCCTGGTTCATCTTAAAGTTTGTTAAACTTTGCTTAAAATTGCTTGGATATGGCCAGGGTGCATTTAATATTCTTCCAGTTCAAATTCAGCAGATTGTGGTGAGGGGTGGCAGTAGCTTCCAGGGCATGATTTACCTTTTATTATTTTGCCTTGCATACTCAGTAAAGGATGGGATTTCAATGGGTGAAGACACTACAACAACTCAATACATCAAAAACACTTCCAGAAACCATATTTAAGTACAATTCAGATTCAGCAATTTGTTTTAAAATGAACATTGCAAACATCATGTAATGTCTTTAATTCCTATCACACCACATTGTTCTTTTTATTTTTATTACAAATCTAATAGTACTCTTTGTACTTTTTATCGGTTTATGGTTACTTTTCATGGTTTTATGGAACATTAATGAAACATTCATTTCCTTTTTGTCTGCGTTATATAGTCATGTTAATAGTTTTCAGGCTCTGTTTCACTACCGTTCTACATTACATTTCACTTTTTATGTTCTACTTTCCTTAAGTACATGGCTTATTATTTATGTAAGCATTTATTTTTAGTACACATAGCGTGCTCTACAACAATTTCTTTTGCATAACCTAAATTGACCCTTTTAAGTATAAAATTATGCACATTGTAAAAGCGCTCTAGTTCACTGGATCCCAAACCAATTTTATGTTTTCCTTAAATCTACTGCCCCTGCACCCAGCAAGCTTTCAAACAGAGGAAAACACCAAAAAAAAGCAGTAGATTAGGTCCTAAAGAATGCCACTGGGATTCAGGGCACTGTCCCAAACTATAGCTGCTAGGTAGTTCTTTGTAATGTGCATGCAAACTAAATTACTTACTCAAAATTGTCTTTTATTTCAACTTTAAGGGAGTTATAATGGTTTAAAGATTTGTTCAAACCACTAAGGGTAGGTTGTGTCTGCACCCAAGCTACAATTTGCATTCACATGAAGGCAGATGAGTGTGGCATAGCTTTTAGTTTACTTCAAACACTTAAACTTTTTTTTTTTTTTTTCTCAAGTGGATTTCATTTCATCTGCATGTGTCCTGCATGGCCCTCAATAAGGAGCAGCAATTGGCATTTCCACAGGCCTTTCGATGGCCCTTTTCTTTTAATTTTTCACCGCAAAAAAGCTGTTCATTTACCACCACTGACACTATGACTGTGGGACAGAGCCATACTGCCTTCACCAGTATTAATGCCAAAGACACTTTTTTTTTTTTTACCATGTTTAAATGTGTACAGGGAAAAGTCATAATTTTGACATTTCACCATAAACAGTTTTCATACACACTGTTGGTTATTATAATAGCACCTAATTTTTTTGACCTATTACATCAATAGCAGTGTTGACTGTGCTGTAGCTATATACAGTATGTGGAAGTTTGAAAACACATGTGGAAAGCCATCAGATGTCGCTGCAGTTGAAATCTAAATTGTATTTTTTTTTTTTTCGAGAAAACATATACCACAATACCATAGAATTCTCTAATCTGATTGGCCAGAGGTGGTTCATTCATGCTCAAGAAAAGCAGCACTGACAAGAGTGCCGGCTGTAATTTGTCACAAAACACAAGGACAGATGGATGCAAATGCAGGTAAACAGGCTTTATGAAAATTACAGCAGGTAAATCCAAAACAGAAAACAAATTCTTGGTGGTTAAACAGAAACAGTTGCAGAGTGTGAAAAATGTGGTCCCAGCAGCTCTAAAGGCATTTACATGTCATACATTCCATGTCTAACTAATAATATATAAAGTGTGAATATGATTATGTTTAAAATAATTAAATATAGAGCTTTCTGTAGGGGACATTTATCTGACATTTCCTTAGGACAAAGAACTTTCTGGTTTCTCAGCCACATGACAATCTGCATTTGTTTTTGCCTTAAGTTCAGCATCTCATTTAGAATTTGCTTATAACATCATCACCTTTGTGCAAAATGTATAATATATGCAAAATATAAATATATATACCATATTTTTCGCACTATAAGACGCTACTTTTTTCCCACGTTTTGAACCCCGTGGCTTAAACAACAAAAAAAAAAAAATTATGAATTTTTCCTGGGTTTTTCCTGGGTTTTTCCCGGATTCACAAACTTCAAGCCAAAAAACTGAGCAACATAATATTGGACCAATGAAATTTCCGAACGGAAACGAAAAACGCACCTCAACTGTGTTCTGAGCTGCACGGCTTCGGGAGAAAAAAACGTTTTTTTTTAAACGCACGACGATGCCAAAAGATAAACTCCTGAGAGAAACAGTTGTGAAAGGAAGGAGGAAGACAGTGAACAATGACTTACTTGGTAGGCTACTGTTTAGATACAAGCCGTTGTAACGCGTTGAGTCAGGGTCAAGGGAAAGCTTGCTAATTTCAGTTGCAACAGAAATCATATAAGCACAGACAGGTTTCCAAAACGCGTGCTTTTTTTATTTTTCTTGGCAACATCGTTACGGTTTAGTCAAAGAAACTTAGAAATGAGCATCAGAAAATAATAAGGACAAATTCCTCGGTCTTGCACACATGCAGTAATAGCGGAAAGGCTTTTTCCCAAAATGCCACTCTGCTCTTAAAGGAGCCACAAAATATTTCACCCGTTACACCGTGTAACAAACACTGTCTTTCGTTAAAGCCTGTGTAAAGTTAATTAGTTTCAGTGTAGACAGGTGCGGCTTATTTATGTTAAAAATAAAAATCTTTGTCAAACTCAGTGGGTGCGGCTTATATATGGGTGCGCTTTATAGTCTGGAAATTACGGTATATATATATATATATATATATATATATATATATATATATATATATATATATATATATATATATATATATAAAACATTTAAAGATGAGGTAAAAATAAGACACACATCTATGATAGGCATTAGATTTAATCAGAAGGAAAATGTGCAGTATATATTAAGGGATAAACAAAAGTAATTTCAATGAAACCAATGGTTTCTAGCAATATTACTGGTTGCTAATTCCCACACAGTTACTGGCTTGTCGAAAAGAATTACTTATAAAAGGGCAGCACATAGTCATACAGATTTACACAGAGCATACCAGCTGTGGTGAGTGTGAATGCTAATGCAAGACAAATGAAACCAAAGCAGCTGCAGCTTGTACTTGTAGGAGATGCTAAGTGTCATCTTTTATATACACAAGGTCAAAGAAGGTTACAATCCTTCCACCTAGAGAGCAAGATCAATGCCCTCAGAGCCCCTACTTTCATGCTCTCTTTCATATTGTCACCCATGGCAAGGCAGGACAAGATTTTTGCTGATTTCTAACAATATAATAAGGATAATAAGGATAAAGAATAATGCATAAACACATCACAATAGTGCATCAACAACAACATGGAGAGTGCCACTTATATAAATTGGACCGACTTAGACAATGCCACAAGTGAAAGATTCAATTCATTGTGTACAAACCAAACACTGTGCTTTGGTTGGGACTTACATAAGACTATACTCTACGATTGTAACTTTTTTACTCTATAGAGAGACCGGATGCACCTGAGCAGTTTTATGACTAGACACTTGCTTAAAGCAGTTTGGTACTGTTGAGATTTGAATTTAAATCCATAACATTGTAATTACAATACATGGCTACAACTGGTTATTCTCAAACAGCATTATTTACTATTCATATTCACTAAGTAGAACTAGGTAGATTTGGTTCAAAGACTGGGCAGATATAACAGGTATGAAAAATACTTATATTTAGCACACACATTATTTATTATATTATGTTAATCTACAGATCATATCTGATGTTTCTGACCATGTGCGTGTTTCCCCTTTAATGTTGTGTGTCAAAAAGCCTCCATTCTTTATTTATATCTGAAAGGGAGAGGTGTTTCTAGTGATCTGTGATTAATCTAATTTAATATTTGCTTTAAAGTATTATTCCTATACTTTAAATATTCTATTATTCTGACTAGATCCAATTTTACTAGGCATGTTTTCTTCTTGTTTTTTTTTATATCTTTTTTTTAAATGGTCAAAGCTTATATTTAAAACGGAAAGTCATCATAAGGGCAAACTCTCAGTTTTTAAAGACTGTTATGGATTTTCTTTTTATCTGAATAATAGGCAAATCTTTCCAAATTCTGATCTTAAGAATCTAATTAATTTCAATAAATAACATACAAAATGCAGAGACGAGACCGGTTACATACAACTAAGTGCATACATTATGAATATATGCATCTATATTCAGTAAAAAAAAATTATATGGTAGTCAGGAAGAAGGTGTCTCCACAGTGTGTTTTGTGAAAACTGGACAAAAGTTTGGTGCCCACGTTTTAGATATCACAGATTATTATCATTCATTATCAGCCGCAGTAACAAAAAATTTAAAATAATCTTTATTAGGGTTAAAATTATGTCAAAAGTCTAAATATCTTTCAAAACACTAAGCATAATAAAAGCCATATGCTTACTGTTTCGACTCCCTCAATGATATCTGTAATATCATAAGCTTTAATACTCGGCCCTTTGCCAAAACAGTAACTAGCTAGCTTCATTTCTAAGCATGTCGGAGCAAGTAAAAATAAGAATGAGTAATGCTTTCCAAGAAAATCATCCCAGTGGTGTATCTGCCTACAAGCTCCGGTCTGAATGGATATCAGGTCATCCATGTTCATGTTTAAGCTGTAAATCAAAATGAGTAAAAGATGGCGATTAGTAACTCTCTATATAAACCAAGCAAATATAGAAAGATCTAATCCTCACAAGAACCCTCACAGAGTTTAAACTACCATTTCTCTTGTAACTACATAACATTCGTGGGCAGAGTTTCCCAAAAGAATCACAGCGCAAGGATCAGTGTTAAATTTAGAATTGTAAAAAAAAGTCAGCATGATATTGATCACTATGTTGCAATCTGTTGGGATAAAGCCTTTTCATTTTAGTTCTAACACGCCATTGAGTAACAATTTATATGATGATAAACAGTAATAGAATTATTTTTGAAACAAAGAAAAATACTGGCAATTTATTTATTGTAAAAAAAAATCTGAAGTTATTGTATAGGAATCAGAGTTGCTGCATGTACCCTGAAGCAGAAACCTGTGAGAGATGGATTTTGCAGTTCTGCTCCCGCTCGCTCCTGCAAAAATATATTTTCTCCCGCCTGCAATATTTAAGTTTTGTCCTGCTCCTGCCCACAAAAGCCCGCAGGTAAAATGTATAAGTAGTTTTATTTTAATGGCACTGACTGCTTCTTCCTGCTACTCCGCCTTTTTTGGTTTCACTTGCTTACCTTTTGAATATGAATAAAAAAGAAACGGAAAATGAACACACATTTTGTTTTATTTGATTTGACTTTTTGTGTGAATAATGAACACGGACATGACATTTAAAAAGACTTGTCATAACAGAGCCTTGAATAATCTAGTCCCTGTGATAGAAAACATACTGATACAAATGCTGGCACTGGAGACTCCTTCTATAAATGTTAAATAAAACTCTCCTTACGGAACACGTTATTATATAAACAAATATATGTTTTCTTTAAGTAACCACTTCTATCTATTGTTAATAGCTTTAGATGATGTGTGGCATAGACCGTGCAAATCCCTGTGAATAAACTGCAAATTAATTGTTACTATAGAAACAATAGCATTATTGCAAGCACATTAATCTCAATTTCCTCATTTACATTCCAGTCAGCACAATACACTACTGTCCCTGCTATGATCTACTAAAAACCTCATTAATGCTTTCTAACCGATCAGATCCGAGAACAGCACTTTGAGATGCAATAAAAGAGAAATTATTTTTCCATCATGTATCATGTTTTTCCACCTGTCAAACATGAGCAGATGTTTTCAGCTGGCATACATTTCCTGCTGTTTAGTCTCTCAGTGGCTGCAGACACGTTTGAAGTAACAATTCAGTAAAAAAAAAATAAAACACTTTTTTTTACAGCCACAACCAAGACGTATCTTCCTGCTGTCAAACAGCATTTTATATCTTCAGGAAGTGCTGAATAACTGTGCTTTAAGGCTTTTGAGACATTCAATATCTTTTCATAATGCATATCCATTTTGGGCCAGACCATGCTGAACAGTTGCGAGAAACTCATGTTCCACATTTATTTATTTTTTTATCAAATTCCACTTGTCTACCTGTGGGCTTTGCATCATATATCTATTGGTAAAAAGGTGTGCCTGCCAAAAAGTCAGAGACGTGCTGTCGTTTTTAATCTCGACTGAGGATTGTCTGAGCAATGGCTCAATCAATGAATATAAAGAAGGTCTTTCTCCAGAGGGTGTATGTGAAGCCTCGGTCATTGTATCTTAAAATGCAGAAGAAGATACTTTGAAAGATGAAATGCCTTTAAAATGTGAACGTACCAACTCATCAAAAATACCGGGCATAACAAATCAATAATCTCACGAGGCCACAATATAATATCATCCCATGATCCCGTGTTTGATTCATTTCTATGGTCTGTATGTTTGGATGCCTGGATATAGAAGAGTCTGTGGAGATTTCAAGGCTAAGGCAATCCTTAAACATAATACTGCGTTCCCTCTTCGCTTCAAGTGAATTAGAATTGGAGAAGGGAGACAGATTAGACTCGGAACACTTCCTGATGCCAGTCACCATGATGTAATCAGAGCTATTTTTGCACCAAGAAGAAAGCTTTTCTTTCCTTAAAAAAGGCTCACGCCACAATGATGGTACTGCGGCTGCTGCCAGAGCAATTTAAGTGAACTCTTGAAGCTTTGCACATTAAATACACAGTAAGATAGACAAGCCATAAAATCTCGTTGTATTTAATCGCATCATGCATTATGCTCGTTTGCGTCTATTTTAGGGTTTAATCATTTGGAAATCAATTGTGCTTGTTAAGACTAGGGATTCACAACTTTCTATATCTGTAGCACACATATTTTGTCTCATTTCCCCTCAGGGATGGTTGGAAAATTCAATTCGCCTGAAGAATCATTTTTCCGTCTTGTTCATCGTATGCTCTGGGAAGTCTGGTGGAGAAGCAACCCAAAGGCAGAGCAAATCCTTCAAGCTACACCACACTTTCACTGCTTATTTCTCTACTAGTATGAAAAGCATCTTTTTTCTCCTAACCTCTTTGTTGTTGCTTTGCCTTAATCCAGACACCAACAGCAGATGTTATGTCAGGCCATTTTGTGGACCCTAATTCAGGTGTTGCTCAAGCAACAGGTTGAGAGTGAAAGCAAATGGGGATGCAAAGACAGGACTAACAATTAACACTCCCTCTACTCTCTCTACCAAGCACATCTCTTTCAAATTACCTGCTCTATTTTCATCCATTCATTTCTCCATCATTAAAAAAAAAATCTATAATTTGCCATTCGGTGCACATCAGCCATCCAGACTCTGACCTTAAGCACGACTGCTTTCAAATTATCTAAGCTGCTGGAATATACGTGTCAGGTGTGTGTTTGTGACGTGCCTCACAAGGAGGACTGCAGGGTAACTGATTCATTAACTTGCCTTAAATGATAACTGGTCGGCTGTGTGCATGATGGGTTGGCTGCTTTTTAGACGGGGCTTTCAATGATGCAGGGCACTCAAGAATGGAGAACACTCAGGCCTACCTGCAAGTGGGCCTACAAATTAACAGCCTCACTCTTTTCTTTTACATTACTTTTTTTTTAAGTACGTAAACATGTACAAGAAAAATTGTCTGCCGTCGGCACACTTTGTAATCTTATAAATCAGTGTACTGGTACTTTGAAGAAAGCAACATTTTGCAAATGTTATGCTTTGGTGCATTAGGATCAAAGCCTTCACCATACACCTCCAGGAACCTGTTCATAATGTCTGGGAATGGATTTTTGCTGCCATTGTAGAATAGAGAAAAGACCTGCAACTATTGAAAGTCATGGTGTATGAATATCCTGGCAGAACAGGAAGAATTTGTTTTATTCTAAAACAAACCTCCAGAGTTAATGCTGTATATAAATTGCACTCGAGTATATCATCCAAATCATTTCGACTTGAGTGGAAAATGTGTATATTTTGTGGAAAATGTAGAAGTTTAAAAAGGTAGGGTGCTTATTTTTTTTTAACAAACGGCATTAACTGAAAGTCAGTCATTATCAGCGAAATGCCTCTGCATTTTATGGAGCACTTTATTCCTGCCCAAAAGAGATGACACATGTCCCCTTTTGCTCCATCCATTTTAGCAAGTAAAGCTCCCTGGAGGATGCATTCATTCCCCCACTGGCTGCCATGTCAGCACTCTTGTTCCCTGGAGAGGCCGTGTCTCCTATCTGTTTTCTCTTCTTTAGCACATTAACTAAAGCATTCTGCTCACCAGTGTGAGGAAAATCATCCCCAGTAACATATCAAATATGGGGCACATACCGACTCATGCAGAACGCATGTTTATTTCAGCACTCTACACTACAAGCTGCGATTGTGCCTCACGCCAATTAACTCCTACAGTATGTCTACTTCTTACTGTGCATTTTTAACTCGTTTTTGGGTGAAATGTAATTTGTGCATCTATACCATGTCTGTGAAGTCGGTTTTCATGTTAAAGCTCGTAGTGCCCTCAGTCACCAGTTCTGATTACTTGAAAGAGAAAAATTCCTTCAAAAAAGGCAAACAAAAAAAAAAAAGAGAAAAATGAGCTTCCAAATGAGCCCCTAAGATGCAATTTAAAAGTTATTCAGTGTAAGTTTTAGTATCACCCAAAGGAATTTCTTCATAGCATTTTAAGTCTTTGTTTTTATTCACACTTACAAACAGTAATTTAGCAGGATACACATGTTCACATTTTCCTTTGAAAGGCCCATTATATAAAATGTGATGCATCTGTGGAATTGGTGCATTTGTGTTCCAAATGCTAGAGTCTTTGTCCAATTCTATGGGAGGTTTGCAGAAAAAAAGAAGAAAAAAATACAACATTGGAGCATACTGGGTGTTTGCAAAGTGCTGAGTGATGCATTCAGAGCATGTATCTACCCTTGCTAACTGCTTTGTCCTGGTTAGCACTATTTATAATGATGATGACTGACCATATATTCAAGTAAAATAGTTACTGTACACATCATAGGTAAGGATAAATGCATTAATGCTGCTGCTTATGTTCTGTGTTCTGCTTATGTTCTTCTTATGTGCTGTGCCATATTGTGGCAGAACCTCATTTGAATTTTACACGTAGTGTCTTAAATGAATAAAAATCTCTCTAGATTTTGGGGAACAGATGCATCTAAATCCCAAAAAAAATACAGCAAGCAAGAAAAAGCATGAAAAAAGCAGGATTGCTCAGAACACATGTAGGAACAAGTGGTAGTATGGACACACCAGCTGTAAAATTACTGTTCAATCTGCCTGATCAAAATCTTTGTCCTCATCTAAAATGAAGAACAGCTTCTTCATTATTAACCCACCCCCCAAATTTGAGCTTATTTCTCTTAATTTGTTTCATTTGATCCTTTTATTTTTACTTCACTGTACAAAACTGTACTGAACAAAAGTCATCCATATAATCATCATTTAGGTCTCCTGGATTATGGTTTGTGGAAGAATTTCTTTCTGAAGATCCATACAGGACTCTTTGTCTCTTTGACATTCATACAGGAAATTATGTCCCTAGTACTGTTTACTGGGTCCTACAAAATCAAGATTTTGAGGAAATTGTAATTAATCAATATAGCATATTATTCCAACCATCAGCTGGGCTGTGATTCAGCTGTCAGGTCATAGTCAATGGTAATCAGAGTTGTGCTGATGTTCAATACAGCAGCATGACTGTGAGTGTGATATTGCTAAGAAATTTATATTGAGTACATGACATTTCAGACACAATATGGCCAAACATTAGTGTCTTTTAGGTCCAACAACAAAACAGTTCCGAAAGAAAGCCACGGATTGATAGAGTCTTGCATGTTGCCATGCCAACACACACACTGACTGACAGCTGATGGTAAGAATTATAACAGGTTCAGTGTAACAAGCTACTGTTGAAAACTTTACTAGTTGAAATGTTACTAATTTAATAATTTAAAGAAGTGAGTTGTGACACATACTGGGTTTTTTTTTATTCTTTTTTTTTTCCTCTTCATTCTGTGTATTTTAACCTTAGACTGTGAAGACATCTTGCTTAAAACCAGATTGGAGCAAATCCTCAAGCTTTATCTTGACTCTGGGCTTCAAGAAGAAACTTGATAGGAACTTCTTGAGCAAATTGCTGTTGGATCGACCGTACTCTTGTTAGTTCCATTTCGAAGGTGTGAGTTGTGCACATCTTTGACATCACACTGTGGGAATAATTTATTAAGGAACACTGTCAACAGTTTCAGCCTCTTTTACAGAGTACGGCAGAATGTGCTTGCACTGCAGGTCCTGAATATGTAATACAAACTCAGTTTCAGTGAACAACATGTTCTGGATAAACACAGTGCCCTCCAGAATTGTTGGCACCCCTCCGTAAATTTGGCAAAGATTAATAGGCGGTAGTGGCTCACTGGTTTATGCTCTGATTTAAGGCTTTATTAAAAATTGCAAAGATTAATGGGTAATAGTAGCTCAGCATAAGGGCTTTTAACCATTAGAAGGTTGGAGGTTCAAGTTCCAGCAGTGCACAAAATGCACTCTGACCCCAACTTCTTAATAAACTGGAATATGTAAAGCAAAGAATTTCATTGTGCTGTAATGTATATGAGACAAATAATGTATTATTGTAACTCAAATCTAAGATAACACATGTAATATATGATACTTTAAGCTGGGACATTGTATACTTGAGATCATTTCCCCCCATTGGTGTCCAAAGTCTTTTCACCTTTGTAAATAATAATGTGTGAGGCCTGTCCTGAAATAATTAGCTGATGATTCTGTAACTACAGCTACCAAATAAACCTGACTGTTCAAATTCAAATTTAAATTCACATTTTATTCGTCACATACACATTCATACAGAGTAGGACATTTATGACTGTCCAACATGTAAACATGAAAAATAGAATATAAGGATCAAAATAAAATAAATGAATAAAAAGTGTAAGTATAACTAAAAAGTACGAACAGTCCCAAGTTAAAGTGACAGTCTAGAGTTAAAGTGTCATATGCATAATGCACGAATAGTTGTGCAGCGAAGGAAAAGTGCGAGAAATGAAGAAAGAATGAAGTGGAGAAAGAAGTCCAGGTACTAGTTGCTGGGTGTCTCTTGGATTAGACACTAAATGGACTGTGGGAAGAAGCTCCTCCTCATTCTCTCTGTGTTTGCTTTCAAGAAACGGAAGCACAAAGAGTCCATTGTTGAGATGAGCTGAGGTCCTTCCAATCTCCCTGGACCTGGTCTAAGAAGTGATGCTACCTGTCAGGATGCTCTCAATGGTACAGGTGTAAAAAAAAAAGTCCTTATCACCTGAGAGGGTAGTTTAGAAACCCTTAGGTGTCTCAAATGGTACAGATGCTGCCAGGCCTTCTTCACCAGTGTGTTGAGGTGACAAGACCAAGACAGGTCCTGTGTGATGTAAACACCTAGGTACCGGAACTTGTCCACTCTCTTCAATGGGGTCCCGTTGATTTTTAGTGGTCGGTATGATTGCTCCTGCTTAATGCTGCAGTTCACTATCAACTCCTTAGTCTTGCTGATGTTTTTTTGATGTTCTAGGTTTGAATCTCCTGTAGATAGGCTGTCTCGTCGTAGTTGGGGATCAGGTCCACCACAACAGTGTTTTTAGCAAACTTGATGATGGTGGTGGAGGTGGAAGAGGCCACAGAGTCATGTGTGTACAGTGAGTACAGCAGGGGGTTTAGAACACAACCCTGAGGAGCTCCAGTGCTGAGGGTGGATAAGGTGTGTTTGCCCACCTGTACAGTTTGTGGTCTGTCTGTCAAGAAGTTGGAGATCCATTGACACAGGGGTGGATTGAGTCCCAGGACCTCCAACTTAGAGGTGAGCGTGGAGGGAATTATGATGTTAAATGCTGAACTGTAGTTCACAAACAGCATTTTTGCATAATTCCCTTTTCTGCAGTCCAGGTGGTTCATCATTGTGTGGAGAAGATGTATGATGCATCATCAGTAGAGCAGTTGTGGCAGTACTCAAAGTGTGTGTCTGGTAGTGATGCAGTGATGAAGTCTCTAACCAATCTTTCAAAGCACTTCATCACTACTGAGGTCAGGGCTACATGGCGGTAGTCATTAAATAGGCGGGCTGGGTTTTCTTTGGGACAGGAACAATGGTGGACTGTTCGAAGCATGAGGGGACTACAGACTGTTCCAGGAAGAGGTTATATCTCTGTGAACATCAGTGCTAGCTGGTCAGTGCAAGCTTTCAGAACCTGACCTGTGATGCCATCTGGTCCTGCTTCCTTCCTGGTATTCCTGAATGCCCTCCTCACGTCATGCTCGAGATTGTGAACGTGTTTACCTCGCCGGCTTTCACAGCGTGCATGCTGTTTGTGCCGCTGCAGCCTCGAAGCGAGCATAAAAGGTGTTTAGCTCATCTGCCAGAGAAGCGTCCGCATTCCCCATTCTGGAAGGTTGATGTTTTATAGTCCGTGATAGTTTCTGAGTTTCTGCCACATGTTCCTAGAGCCACCATGATGAAACTGTGACTCTAGTTTTCTCCATAGCACCGCTTTGCTTCCTTCACCACTCTGCGACTGTGCAATTGAAAACCTAAATCAGAGGACAGTGTGTCCTGCTAAAACTGCCATCTGTTTGGAATTTATTGTATAAGTCATAAATAGTCAATTCTACTCTAATACTCCAAGTAGAAACTACAAGTATATGCTGCAATACTTATTCACAGTCAATTTAATACTATAGTCTTAAAGTTAGAACTTAAATTATGCACATACTCAAGTTCCTGTTGACAAAGTTGTACCATTTGACTGTAGTTTACTTATATAAGAGAATGTTTTATAATCAAACTATCCAGTGGAACTCATAACAATGGGCTTTTGTGCCCGATTCCTTTCAAGGTTTCTTTCTTCCTCATGTCATAATCAGGGATGATTTTCCTTGCACATCACCCCTTGCTTTCTCTTTAGGGATAAATTAAAAAAAGAAATGTACTTCAATTTTATATCCAAGTTTCTGAAAAGCTACAGTTTTACAGAAACTAGGCAAACTAGGTAAAGTAAACAACCGGCTTGATTTACTTGACAAGCAGGACGCATTACTTCATCCAAAATACAAACACAAATACATGGGTATATACGTATAGACATAAACCAAACACAGAAGTAAAAATACCTAATGGGGTGGAGACATTACATAAAGGAAAAAAACCATGTAACAATTAAACAAACAGGGAATGCAGAAGCTTCTTAACTTTTACAATGCTATTTATTACAGCATTTTGGTAGACGCCTTTATCCATTGCAAAGATTAGTGGTGGTGGGATTTGAACTCACAACCTTCTGACCTGTATGTGTGACAGAGTTTTAGGCTGATGGTATCCCAAGTCTACAACCAATTGATACACTGTTGATGTATTAATTGATGGAAACTCCAAAGCACGTTTTATGTTACTCTGGATAAGGGCATCTGCTAAATATTGTAAATGTGAATATAATTCCAACATCTTAATCACTGAGCTACCCCTTTCTGGTGACTAGCACTATGTAAACTCTAGCTAGCCACTCTCCACAGCAGAGGGAAATTTCCTGTCAATATCCATTGTCAGGATAGTGCAAATCAACAATTATTGTAATGAATTACAAAATGAGATTTTACATGTGTAACAGATTAAAAGAATACCTGAGGGAAACGTGTGATGTCTCCTGGTGACTATGAGCAAAAAAAAAGAAAAAAGAAAATCATTTATACATTATGGAAATGTTGGTAGAAAAGGATTCTCCAGTTGTATGAATGGAAATGTCAAGTGACTGTAAGTAATATTAATGTATCATTTTTATCATTTTTATAAAACTTCTGGAGGACACTGTACATGTGCATACTTTTTTCATTACATTTTTATACACAGCTTTTAAGAGATGCCCTTATCCAGAGACTTACATTTATGTTATCTATACAGCTGAGCAGATAAGGTTTAAGGGCCTTATTCTAGAGTCCAGAAGGCAGCTTTTTGGTGCAGAGGTTTGAACTTATGACCTTCCTAAAAGAAGTCTAAAACCTTAACCCCATAGTTTAAGTATTGGCTTAATAGCTCTTACTGATCATAAGGCTGGAGGTTCAAACTTATCAGACTATACTTTTTTAGTCAAGTTAAAGAAAAGAAATTTGGGCTCTGCCTTGTACTTAAGTAAAAAGTAGCCTTTACTACAATCTGTTTTAGTGTCACTGGTAACCTCAAATCATATTAATATTAGGGTTGTCAATCGATTTAAATATTTAATCGCGATTATTCGCAAATTAATCACACATTTTTATCTGTTACAAATGTAAGTAAATATTTTCTAATTTCTTACTAATGTAATCAACATGGGCATGGACAAATATTGATGCTTTATGCAAATGTATGCAATTTCAGCTGCTCCCTTTAGGGGTCGCCACAGTGATCTGTCCTCTATATCTGCAATTTTTACGTCTTCCTTCACCACATCCAATAACTTCCTCCTTAGCGTTCCTCTTTTCCTCCTTCCTGGCAGTTTCATACTTCGCATTCTTCTACCGATATACCCCATGTCCCTTCTCTGCACAAACATCACAATTGGGCCTCCCTCACCTTGTCTCTAAAATGTCCTACATGCTCTGTTCCTCTATTAAACTCCTCCTCAATGCCACTGTCTCTAAACCATACAACATAGCAGGTCTCACCACAGTCCTATAAACTTTCCCTTCTATCACAAATCACTCCTGCTATCACTCTTCTCCACCCACTCCACCCTGCCTGCACTCTTTTCTTCACTTCTCTAACACACTCTCCATTACTTTGCACTGTTGACCCCAGGTACCTGAACTCATCCACCTTCTCCACCTCTTCTCCCTGCAACCGCACCACTCCACTGCCCTCTCTCTCATTCACACACACTCTCATTCACACACATGTACTCTGTCTTATTGACTTTCATTCCCCTTCACACCTCCACCTCTCCAGGCTCTTCTTGGCCTGCTCCATACTCTCACAAGACAAAGACAAGAAATAGGTTGATGGGCTGAAAACGGTGCACAGTGAGAAGAAAAAGTATTGACATTTCACCTAATAGAATAAAACTAAAGTAACAATCTTGTTTTGAAAAAAAGTTATCAGAAAAATCTATTTAAGTATAGTAACAAAGTATTTTTACTTCGTTACCTTCCACCTCTGCATTAGACATTTCTAATGTATTATCCCATTGGAAAAGATAAAGTATTTACATAGGAAGCACGTCTTCACAAAAGTCAAGACATGACCCCAAAGACCAAAGCACTACCTTAAAAAATGGCATAACCTGACCCACAGAAATATTTTCCATACAGCCGTCCAGAGATCACAGGGTCCCGTTCGATATATTGACTAAAATGACATAAAAATTTCTTAATGAACCCGAGCGTGTGTGAAGCCAGAGAGGCAAAGCGAGCCAACTTTGGAGATGTACTGCTACTGGCCAGCTAGCAGAACGGGGTTAAAGAGATCAGCATAGCTCTTGCTGTAGCTGAGATTGTGCTCTTCTAAGAGCAGGAAAATCAATGCATTTGTGTAATGTATCAAAGACCGGGACTCCACATGGCTCTGCGAAGTAATCAGTCATCTGCGGGAGACTCTGGCAGCTTTCCCTTATTTATTTATTTATTTATTTATTTATTTATTTATTTATTTATTTATTTGTATTCATACCAAATGCTCACGTCTAAGTCTGTTCTGTAGTGTCTTGTGACTATATTAAGAATAAATACCAATTATATGAACATTTCCAATATATGCTGAACCTTTTAAAGTAATGTATTACAAACAGTAGGATACAGGATATAAAACACTGGCTAAAAAAACAGTTGTCAGAGCCCTTGTTATAGCATGAATATAGAACTATCTGACCAATCAGACTGAAGAATTCAAGTGGAAGAAACAAACAGAACATTCCCAGCAATTGAATCTATTGATAGCAATATAAAATGACACCATATTTGAGCCATAATTCTTAGAATTTGTAAGTACTGTACCTGGAAAGTCTAAATGAAAATTTAAGCAGTAAAAAGCATATTTGTTGAATGTCACTTTACTTGTATGTCATAAAGCCAAAGAAAGGTAATTCAGCTCTTGTGCTTTTTTTTTTGTAAGAGCCATGAGCTTCTTTTATCGCCACTGACACCAGAGGGAAATCATGGTATGAGGGAGATTTTAAAAATGATTGTAGCAGTTACAGAATTGATCAGTTGTACCAGGCTCACTGTCAGCATACTGTTTAATGTTCTTACCCAATATTCACTCATGAAGAGAAGGGTCATGGGGGTTAGTAAGTTAGCTTACTTCTCAAAGCATAAACATATGTAGTGGAGTGGAAATTAAATCAGGACTGTGTTAAAAACTAAAATATTAATCAGCTTAAGAAGCTTCTGTGGATTTTGGGAAGAATTTGAACCATGTTTCAGATAGAACTTAATGCTGATTACCTTACAGACAAGGCAGGATTTAAAGTTTGACACTCAAACTACAATTCTTTAACGTCTCAGACATACACTACAGTTGTTTAACATAACGTTTCAGACATACTCATACAACAGTTCTTCGACAGAAAGTTTCAGACACATTCACAATACAATTATCTGACATTAACATTTCTCTCTAGTTCAACCCTATACAATGTGCAGAATCCAAAAGCCTGTGAATACAAACACGTGCATAGATCAAGTTTGCATTTCATTTGGCTGAACTCTCCGAGCGTTTATTCTAGAAGGTCGTGATTGAATTAGAGTTGTGACAGAAGCTGTATGAGCACCACAGAGACATGATGCTTATTGCATTAGTCACTCATTCTCAGGCAGAGCCAGGCAAAGGAAATTCCATTACCCCACTATTAAAAACAGAATCGATTTTATCTGAATTGTGAGCAACACATTCATTGCGTGAATAATGCGTCTCACCGAAATCAACCCAGATGCTCAAGCTCTCGAATTTCTCATTCCAGCCAGTCCCGTTCTTTGTTAAGTATTGAATTACACGAAATTACAAATGATCTAAAATATATCAATATTGAAGTAGTCGATGGCAATGAATAAATGATCACCACAGGAAGAAAATGTTCATTCCCATGCAAACTCAGGAGATTTGCAAACGCACTATGTGTATCCCATTCCAGCACGGTCCAGCTACGAAGAACATTTGCTGACAGGAGAAAAAACTATAAGCCATTTATTGTTTTATTGATGCATGCTTACTTGATGATGATGCGGCAATTAACAGAACATTAGCGGTTCTGGTCATGAGGAAGCAATACTGATGCAGTAAAATGGTTGCGTATATTGTAGATAATTACTATACGATAGTGCACTGGAAAAAATTATATATAATAATCCCATAAAATATTCAGCATGGGAAAAAACATCACTCGTAAAGGAGGAGAGAAGGACTTTCTCTTTCTCCCCTTCCTCCCTAGGTTATTGAAAGTAAAGCATGCAGGATGTCAGGCGCACAGCAAGAAATAAATAAATATATATAAATAAATAAATAAGCCAGGCCTGCCCCAAGGTCTGAGACAGCAGTGGGGAAAATGAAGCATGCTGGAGGATATGTATCTGTAATAAAAAAGGCTATAAAGACGATGAATGACAGCAGGGATAATAGCAGGCCAAGCTCACACTAAACAGGAGCAAGAGCAGAGTGCCGTTTAGATAACTAACCTCACCAAGCTGAAAAAAAAGACCCATACAGAGAAAGAAAGCAGGTTCAGGGGTCAATCACGAGAGAGTCCCACAGATGCAAGACAAGGTGCACACAGCAGGAGATGCTAAGAGAGATGTGGCGTGATGAACCGGCTGGAAACGTGGAGCTGCTTTTTCCAGCATGTCTTCGGGTCAGCTGAAATGGCTTTAAGGGCCACTGCGGTGCCACAGAGCTGTCTGTTACTTACTGAGCACCAGACACCAACAGTTCACAAAAGTGCACACCATGATTATCATGCATGTTGTTTGTCTGCTCCTCTTGTACTTCTTGGAGAAAGTGCTTCTTGAGGTATAATGAGGCTTGCAAAGGCTCTAAAATAATATCTAGGTATGTGTCTATGTAAAATAAATGACCACATTTTACTCTATTTTCCTCAGCTAAAGACATTCATAGTGATACACAATGGCCTACCATAAGTTTGCTGAACCTTTTCCTATTTTGTCGGACAGAAGTGTGTGTGTGATTAAAGTCAGAGCTTTGTGATTGGCAATTTAATACTTTTATTTGATTGTTACAAGCCTGTGCCAGCGGTGAGCGAGTGGAGGGTGGAGCCGGACAGAACGAGTGGTAAGAAACACCCGCATCTGATGAGACTAATCTGTTTCAGTCTGGCGACGCCAATAAAGTGGAGCGAGACTCCAGACTCGATTAGAGCGCCACCAAGCAGAGAAGGGCCTGCCTCTCTTTCATTCAGTGTGGAACCAGTGATGTTTGCAACAAAGCCATTTTGTTACAACTTTTCAAGACCAATATCTTGCTATAAGAGCTTTCAATTGTCTGGCTGATCTCTAAAGGAGTTTCTTTAGTATTTCTAAATAATCTTTTTTTATGAAGTGCATCTGTTTACTTTTATTTTTTACTTTTCCAGCAAAACACCCCACAAAACGTGACACATCCACCCCCGTGTTTCACAGGTGGTATAGCATTCTTCAGATTAGAAAACTCCGCCTATTTCTGCCAAATAAAGACAACTCGTTTGTATGCCACTCTTGGAGTACAGAGCTTAAAAACTCTCAGCTCATGGGATTATAGATCTCTTGTATTGGTGTAGGTTCCTATATGGTACCAGATGCCTCCAGGTCCTTCACTAGTTAATGATTTGCTTTAAGTTCAGTTAAACCTTTCCGACTGAATTATTTGTATGCGATGGTTTGTATGAATGTTTTCAGTCATTGAATAATTGCTTCTAAGGGCCACGTTTTTTTATTTATTTATTTATTTTTTTTTTTTTTTTTTTTGAGGTCTTTAACATAGTATGAAGGGCAAAAATACCATCTAAACACTTCAACAGCCACATGTGTAATTCTATTAACTCCAACCCAATCAGAATCTTCTTCTCATAAAAGTCATTCAAAAGTGTTTAAAAAGACAGTTTGTAAACATTTAACCTACTGGAATTCTGATAAAGTGAACTAAAGCTGAAATAAATCTGTATCTAATCAAATATTTTTAAATTTACCTCCATGGTGAACAAAAGTAGATGATCGAAATGACTCGTCGAAAGAAATATAAGAAATGCATGGACTGTGAAACACTGACCTTGAATATCGTTAGCATAGGTGTGCAACATTTTGCCTTAATTGCATTGTAAGTATGTACAATATGTATGTGTATGTATCTGCAGTAGATACAATATGAAAGTTTGTATGTTTGTGACTGTACAGTATGTATGTATGTATGTATGGGTGGGTGGATGGATGAATGTGCAGTATGTACAGTATGTGTGTGGAAGGCCAGGTTCTCCTCAGGCTACATTGGTAATTGAGAGGCTTCAGTATGTTGATTGTATGTACAAGCTGAAAAGAGAGCAGGAGCAAGCGCAGGTGCAGGCACACACTCTAGTGATGTTAGCATTAGCGCTACATCTACATGAAATCAGCCCATCTGATACAAGTCTGGTGAGTCATACAGTGGCACCACGCCCAGGTGTCTCACTTCTTATATAACTACTGAACGGGATCACAGGTCTGCTTTCATTCATTCAGGAACCTGCTGCTTGACCTAAACCTGCACTAGTCACCTGTTGACCCAAGAGAACAAAATCTTTTTATTACAAACAAAAGAGATTTTTATCTCAGTGGATTTAACATGTTGAAAATGTGAATGATTGTTGTAATATATGATGATGTAATATATTGTCAGTGAGCATGTTTATGAGGAACACCTGTACATGCATTAATTTATGTAATTATATAAACAGCCTAATGGTGAAACAATGCAGATACATTCCAGCAGCATGTCACACAGCACATTTATATTTCATGGTAAGGTGTTTGGCAGATACTCTTATCTACAACAACTAGTGCTAGGATTTGAACTCATGCCTTTCTGAAGTGAAGTTTAGTATCTTACTCAATGAGCTGCCACTTCCAAATGACCTTCATAAACATTCCAGGTTCATTTTTCCTCAGTGGCCTTCCCAGTCACAGCATCTGAATCCACTAGAACAGCATTGGGACATATTGGATGAGGAGATTTGTGGCATGAAATTGCCCTGAAAAATCTGCAGAGGTTGTGTGAAACAATTAGGTTCAACAGATCAGTTTTGTCTTAATATTGTGTGCAAACGTGTTGGATTTTGCTGCAGCTCAAATTTTTTTTTTTTTAATTTCCATTGCATTGTGGGGTTTTATTTTCTATTTTTAAACTACTATCAGCGAAGACACACATATAGTCATTTTCAATGCTTACAGACTTAGAGACTATTTCCCAAGAAAATATTTAGTGCACATGTGTATAAATCTTCTAACCAGAAACTTTTGGGCATTAACTCAGAACAAGCAATCGATAGATATGTAAAAACGTCTCTAGGTTACGTATGTAACCCTAGTTCCCTGAGGAAACGAGACGCTGCGTTGTAAAGTTTCCGAATGGGGAACCAAAGTTCAAAAACTGTATGAAATGTGTAAAATCCTTGTGGGTAAATGAGACACATTAGCTGTACTTATGATGCCACGCTGAATATGCATTACACGGCTTCACCTCACACAGCACAAACTGCAGAGAATACTGACAAACTGCAAGCTTTCCTAAACCTTTGCTCAATTTTTTTACTGTTATCAAAAATCCTGGAGGGTCGGAGTGTTGTTCTACTTTGAGTATATAGGTCGTTTTAACCTGAACATGCAACACGTGTATTTTCGGATATGGTTGTCCCTATGAAACTCCAGAATTAGACCGGACAGCCTCCAGCCTCATCCTTACCATCGTTAACTAAGATCTGGAGCGGGTATGAAAGGGTAAGTGATGTACCATGCAGGATAAGCAAGTCTGATAGACACTCCCCTGTTAGGATACACAAAAGTTTAATGAAGATGTGAATTATTTATGCCAATATGCAGGTTACTGTATTGAATGAAAGACCTTAGCATCACACTGAGCACACCAAGTGTCTCACTGAGCCAAGTAGGGATCTAGAGGGTAAAGGTTATCTTTTTTATTTCCATTTTATTACACAGACAATTTGAGAGAGAAAATAGAAGAGAGAGATAGAGAGAAAGAAAGAAAAAAAGGAGGAGGAGGAGGAAGAGGTGGCTTAAAGCTGGTCGTAGTATGCAGTGCTGACGTGCTATAATTGCCTCTTTACTAGATTAGTGTCACACCGTGGTGAGATTAGCCCAGATCAATGCAGTGTGATGTATGTGATATTGCAACTAAATCTGCCATGAATAGGGAGCTATGGGGGCATCCAATTACTGGGATTCTTACACAGGCTCAACAGAATAAAGCACACAAAAGAATTGTACTGGTAAATTAGAAGAGACTGCATTTAAACAGAGCAAAAAAAGAATCCTGTACATATACAAACACCTCCGTATTGGTGCTTGCTTTCCTTAAACACTTTAATCTGATAAAGAACAACTTTGACAAGGAGTATAATAACACTGGAGCCGACTTTCTTTTTTGGCTTTTATAGTGTTGCCCAAGATGCTCGGTGCACCCTGCGCATGCTCTGGATATCTATAGCTGACCAAATGAAATCCAAAATAAGCAGCTTAATGTTCTCTCTCTTCCTCTCTGGAGTCTTAATAATTCAGAACGCAAAGCACTTTGTTTTGAGTGCCGCTGAAGAAGATGGTTTTACTCCGTCTACTGGGGCACAGGGCAAAAAAAAAAAAAAGAAGCAGAAAGTCCAGAGGAACCTCTTTCTGTTATTCACCATTCCTCCCTAACTCTCCCTCTGCACCCTGTCCACCTCGACACAGCAGACAAATGGAGCTCAGCAGGCCTCATGTATATGACTTCCTCCTGCGAGACATGATGGACGAGTAGCCGTTTGTCAATTTGTCCGTGTTGTCTGGCCCTCAAACCTTGTGAGGAAAACATACACCCTCCCCCTCATCTCTCTGCCTCTGTCCTGGCAGCAGCTGAAGGGATCGACATGGCAGAGCTCATTGTATGAGGAATGAGTTATAAAAATCAGCTTCCGACAAATGATTTTTTAATTAGCCTTTAAGGCGCTGTGTTTAGAGAAGTTATGGCAGGCGTGTGAATTGCGCTCTGATAGTCTTTATCTCCGGCCCACAGCTGCAGGCTCTAATGGCAGACACCATGGACACCCTTGAAGGCGAGCGGACTGATTGGGAACGTGTGTGAAATGCAATGCAAAAGGTAAACAGAGGCAGAAAGGGGCTTGCACCAAGTTTGTTTGCTAGTCGCATTTGTCTTCTCAATACACACATACACACACAAACTAATGCAATGTGAGCAGTGTGTGTAGTTGTGGGTGGTGGTGGGGAGGGGGTGAAGTCTCAGGGGGTTGGTGGGAGTTCCTTTTGGCATGATTGTCACCCACATTACAAATACCACAAGTTTTTTTTTTTTCAAATTGCATGTACGTCAGATATGTCTGTAGGCTATTTAATGTTTTTGTTCTATCCAAATGATCTCTTGCTTATTCATGTAGCTAGGGCATTTAAACTCGATATTTAGAGCAGGGAATTCCAAATTTTTGCCCAGCACTAATACTAACTGCTATATATTGCTGCTTTCAAACTGTTTGCCAGGAAACATAGAAATCAACTCTTTTTCTAGCATGCCTACTTTCTTTTTCCTGACCCTACAGCACCAATGAGAGACTACTAAAGAATATTAAATGCAGAAATCAATAGAAGATGAATAGTGTGAGTTGTGATGGAATTTTTTTTTCTTTGCTGCAGAACTATGCTTGATATGCCAGGAATTCTGTCTATATTTCTAAAATACAGTTCTTTATCTTTAGTCTAACGTTTATGTTCTAAAAGCAATATGTAAATATTTAAGATATATTCTGCTTTCGGTCTGTGATATTCCAACTCCACATGGAAAAGTTCACCCACAGCTGATGTCTGCAATGCATTTATGCCTGTATAAAATTATATAACTCTCCACAGTGGCAGTAATATATATTAAAAAGAACATTAAACAAAATAGAAAATCAAATACACAAAATCAAACTTGTAGGTATACAGTATGTTTAGTTACTAACAATTTTACAAAATAAAGTTTAGTTTTTGCCCAAAAAAATGAACCATATTTTTTCATGCCCTGGGGAATCTATTGAATCAGTAAATCTGTATTCTGTCACTGAAAAATATACGAAGCTGTTACATAGGTCTAGGAGCTATGAAATGCTGAGCTAAGAAAAGAAATAATGGTTGATTTGAAATACAGTTGTCAAGCCTTGGTATTTGTGGCTGAATTTGTGAGGTTCCATTATCATTTGCTTCTCACAATCTATAAACACATCTTGGTAAATCCTTTGTAATGGAGAAGCCAAGAACAGGTATCTGAGGTGGCTCAATCTGGGGGTATCTAAGGGAACAAACTCAGTAAAACCACACAGTTTCTACAGACTGAAAAAAAAATGTGACTTTTAGATCTACACCCACTGTAACCACTGAATTATGTTCTGGATGACATGACTGCAACCTGATGTGGCCTTCAATGGTTGTCATCCATCGGGTTCAATGTCTGACATGTGCTTTTTGAGATTCTTGTAAAGACAGGTTGTGAGTTACATTAGCTTTGCTGTCACCTAAAACCAATCCAACCATTCTCCTACAAAACTGCTGCTCCTTAAATGGTTTGTTTTCTGTGCACCATTCTGTGTAAACTGTAGAGACTGTAATCTTTAAAAATCAGCAGTTTCTGAAAAACTCAACCCAGCACACCAGGAACCAGAAACCATGCCACAGTCAAAGTCATTGAAATAAGCTTTTCCCCATTTGAATGTTTGATATGAAACAGTCCAAATCTGACATTTGTGGCTCTAACAGAAGAGCTTATGTAAGATGTAGAACAGGGGAGAAGATAAAAGATTGCCTCACACCCACAGTTAAGCATGGATGTGGAAGATTAATGTTTTGTGGTTAATTTGGAGCAGGAAGGGTTGGAGACTCCAGGTGAAAGTATTACTGAACCAACATGGATTCCAGCCCATATTTCAATACCATGCATTTCCTTCTGGAATGCAAATTACTGGAACCAATTCACCACACTTGAAGACAATGACCTGAAGTGTACATCTGAGCTCTGTAAGCATTATTTAGAAAAACAGACAGTAGGTTGGAGTGTATTCTATCATGGAATGGCCTGCACAGTCACCACACCCAAATACTGTTGAAGAGTTCTGGGATTAACTGGATCACAAGGTCAAAAAGAAATATGCATCCAGTGAAGAACAGCTTTAGCAAGTTTCATAAGAGTTATGCAAAATTATTTTGGCTGCATGTTTGGAGAAACGCACTGTCCGGATTCCAAAAATGTGTAAAGCTATTATTCCTGCTAAAGGAGGATTTTACATTGAAAATAAATCTATTTTTTTTTTTACATTTGTTTGTTCAAAGAAAACCATCATAGCATTACATTACCTAGTGTATTGCATAAACAAGAAGAACATGCACATATTTTAAAAAATGATGAAAGACTGGGTGTTTCCATCATGCTCATGCCATGTGATTGTTTGATTGAGTAATTAAATGAATGAGCAATTTGTTCTATTATGCTATCAAAACTTTTAGGCTGATGAATTAATAGAATGATGGGATTAGCTTGTCTGTGGAGGCTACATGTTATGTGGCTTTTAAAAATCAATCCCAATAAGGACTTCTACTTTTGATCTGAGGCAATTTTCACAAATGAACAAAAACACTTCCTACCTCAGAATCTGCCTTTCAACTAAAACATTAACAGAGTGTCTCCATTCCACCTCTGATTTGCTTGGCTGAACAAAGATCCATCTACTGCCAGCACTGGACTCTGTTTCAGCATTTTTACACAGCGCTAACACAAAATCTAGAGTCGGCAATCAGCCACCGACGATCGGCAGCACCTAACGTCGGACAGCCAACTTGGTGTGTCAAGGACTGCTGATTAGCAGTGAGGAGGTAAAAATGTGCTAATCTTTGGTGTTTATCTTTATTGCTGTGCATAGTGTTGAGCATTGATGTGAAAGCAGTTTGGGAGTTTTCGAAGGATGTTGTGACAGGGCTGATTAAGTTTTGCATGAAATCCTGATTGTCTGTTTGGGAGCCATTCAAAGGTTTACAAAAGGTCAATGAGACGTCGTTAGTTTTGACAACCAAGCAATTAAGTTCTGCTCGGGATCCAACAGACACAGACAAGTTAGCTTTTAGTCAGTGTTTAAGTTCATGATGCACAGTGCAGAGCTGATGGTGTGTTGGCTTTGGTCTGGGCTCCCCAGGCACCAGTGGTGTCTGGGTCATGATGGTGATGAATAGAGCTGAACCTGGCTAGCTGACACTCACACACTCATAACCAGTACATCAGTTGAACAGTTGCTTCTAGCCACAGCCAGGAGTTACTAATGGCTCTTATTAATCATTCCATCAGGTTCCAACACGCTTGCATACTTCTACAAACAGGCCACGTTTACCACAGGTATGTCCCATACATCATGTATTGCCAGCTCTAACCAAGCCCAAAGGGCAGGGCTAAATCGGACCAGAGGTCAGCCATGGTTTAAATGCTGAAAAGAGTAATGAGGGACCGGACACATCAGCAGACTGTGATCAAATTTCTGGAATGAAAAGCTGTATGCCCTTTATCACTAATCAGCTCACAAACATTGTCTCACTGCATGATTATTACTGAATCGCATAAACAGCCTGTCTTGTGAGACAGATGAATACATTTCCTATTTAGTACCATCGCACAGTAATTTAGCTATTTTTGGAAGACAATCAGCATCATTGACTATTAAAGCTCATTAACAGACAATTTGACCCTCAATAAATTTGTAGAGCTCTGAACAAAAAAAAATATACAGGTACTCGTCTAGTTACGATGGAGATACCTTTCGACGACCGCATAGTAAAGTTAAAAATAAAAAAGTTGAAGATGGTATTATGACTATGACGGTCTTTCCTGCTTCACATTGTAGATTTATAATTTATATTTTATGCTCTAAACTGATGGCTTTCCTCTTCTCTTTCACTACAAGCAGAAAATATACTTGTTCGCTTGGAAGACATGCTTTTACTACTAAAATTGCTGTTTGAAACCGTTTAAAACAGAAAAAAACACAGTGAGACAACTTTACTCCATCGACCGCTAGCGAGAGTGGAACATCTCACATGGCGAGAGATGCGCTCATCTCATCTGCACTTCCAACATATCATACATCGTATGCTGCTGCCTGTGCCTGTTGTGCTAAATTTGTACAATTTTGTTGTATCGATATCATCGTAAAACCGAAAAATCTTAAGCCGAATCATCTGTATATATTCAAAAGTTTGAGATGTCCTTTCAATTTATTTGTGATTTTATTGTTTTTTTTTGTTTTTTAAGAAAGAAAGGGAATCAAATTCAGCCCAGTAATGTTTTGCATCTGAAGGAGCTTGCAACTTTTTGCACATACAACTTACAACTCATTTAGAAAAACAAGAATCTTTAGAGGCATCATTTTTTGACCCCAGTTAAGATCTGGCTTATTGTTCAGTATTCAGAAGCTTATTATTTACTTGGTGAAATGTGTTATGTAATATAATAAAACACTCCAGGCTGTTATAGTTGTTAACATATCAAAGTTGGGGTGGTGTGGTGTGGACTGATACAAAGCAGAGCTGATTATTTTTTTAAATAACATTTGCTATTTTACTTTACAAGAAAATGCAGCGTTTTCTGTTCTGAAAAACAATTGTGTTGAAAAACGTCTTGTATATTATGTTGATACTGAAGACTCCTTTAATAAATATAATTTGTTAGCAATTACTAAATACATTTAGTATTTGCACTGTTGTGGCTTTAAAAAATACTTCACCATTTTTTATTCTATTTTCTTTTAAAACATTTGTCAAAAAGATGGTCTTTAGATGTCAGTTAAAGACTACTAAAGACTTTTTAAGACTTAAAGTTTATTCCATCACCATAGTGCCAGAACAGAGAAGTGTCTTGATGCATGTCTTTCTTGTATCCTGAGAGCTGGTGGGACCAGTTGAGCCATGTTTGAGGATCAGAGGAAGCATTGTGCAGTGAGGGGTGAGATAAGTGCTGAGAGGTAATGGGGGTGCTGCCATTTTTGGCTTTGTAGACGAGCATCAGCATTCTAAATCTGATGTGGGCAGCCAGAGAAAGCCAGTGGAGGGAGCCTAGGAAAGTTGAAAAGAAGTCATGTGGCTGCATTCTTAATCAGTTGTAGAGGTTGAATATCTTTTTAAAAGCTGCCAGGAGTCAGTTGCAGCCATCCTGTGGCCTGTGTGGGCAGAAACAATTTTTTTTCCTGATGTTGTTTAAGAGAGTTTTAGATTAGAATTGTGAGAAGAATGGATACCCCAAAGTTGCGTGCAGTTGCAAAATGTGAGCTCTGAGAGCTATCAATAGAGTTGACAGGGTGAAAAGACAGGAGAAGGGGGAAGAGGGAAGAACAGAAGTTGCAGTGTGGCATCTGCATAGCAGTGGTGGTAAACCTATTTTAGAATGTGACATCAAAAGATCGAGTTTAAATGGAAAACAAAAGAGGACCAAGTATTGAGCCTTGTGGGACATTAGTGGAGAGTCTGTATAGATCAGATGTTGGAGTCTACTACTAACAAAAATAATAGCTTATGAATAAACAGGCATTAGATAATGTCTTACCAAAGCTGCATTTATGTAGAATTTAATCAAATACAGCAAACATAAAAAGGTTTTTTGGTATCCCAATGGAAAATGAGTGTCTTCAGCATCAACACACCTTCAAAATGTTTTCCATCTTAAGAAAAATGTATTTACACCGCCCGGGTTACCAACGACCGCCACAGGTATCGTTGGCCAACAAGGTACCAGTGGAAATTGGGCTACTGTTGGCCGAAGGAGGAGAAGAAGAAGAGGAAGATGACTACAGAGACCAGCAGGGAAAGGAGAAGTGTAGGAGAGTGGAGGTTCGGGTTGGTACTTTAAATTTTGGTACTATGACTGGTAAAGGGAGAGAGGTAGCTGATATGATTGAGAGGGGAAAGGTAGATATGATGTGTGTTCAGGAGACCAAGTGGAAAGGGAGTAAGGCCAGGAACATTGGAGGTGGGTTTAAACTGTTCTTTCATGGTGTGGATTGAAAAATAAATGGTGTAGGGGTGATCCTGGAGGAAGAGTACAGTAAGAGTGTAGTGGTGGTGGAGATGGTTTGGACATGTCCAGAGGAGGGACATGGGGTATATCAGTAGGAGAATGCTGAGGATGGAGCCACCAGGAAGGAGGAAAAGAGGAAGGCCAAGGAGGCGGTTTATGGATGTGTTGAGGGAAGACATGCAGGTAGTTGGGTTAAAAGAGGCAGATGTACAGCAAAAGGGGGTATGAAGACGGATGATCCGCTGTTGCGACCCCTAATGGGAGAAGCCAAAAGAAGAAGAAGACACCTCTAAAAGGATTGCAGACAATTAGACAGATTTTGTAGCCTAATTTACAAGTACATTTGAGGAGAATTCATTAAAGTATTAGAGAAAATAACCACAGACATTTGCCCCTTGTGTTTATCTTCCAAATGTGCCTCAAGGAAACTTTTCTCAGAACAGTGAAATGTGGTGTATTATAAGTACATATGCCCTGCAAATACTGAAAATTGCTGGAGTATCCCTTTAATACTTAAATTTCACGGCTCCAAGCTTATGCATATGGTTGTTGATATTCTTCTACTTTCTTATGAGCTTGACCTTTCTATAGCGAAGGGCCACTGAAACGCTAAAGCACAATCCACCTCGTAAACTTCATGGATCATGAAAGATCATGAATTAATTTATCTCTACATCATAGAAATTTCTAATCAGCGATCAAACCGCTTCATATACTTTCCTAGTAGTGGCCACCCTTACTTTATGGCAGAGTAAGGCGAGAGCATGGGAAATTTATGAAGCTTAGAAACACTGCCTGGGCAGAAATAAAACGGGAGTGAGGGTTGATTTCTCCTCATCCAGGTCTGTATTTGCAGGAGCCTAAATCAAAAGGTCTTTAACTGTCAAACACAAAGGCTGCATTTTGACATCCCGGGGCCTACACTGCATAGTCTGTTTGCTTTGGTGAGCCCGTGGATGCCGATTCTCAGGCTGCCTGGTCCACCCAGCTTCAAATAAGAGCACTCTAGCTCTGAGCGTCCATAAGCAGTAGAAATAACTGTGAGTAACACACCCCTGGGACGAGCCACCTTCATTTTTTTCCTGTCTTGTCTCTTAAAAGAGTGAAAGTGATGCATGGCTGGTGCTTTCATGCAGCAGTGCCCATAGATGGAGTCGAAAGATAAAAATAATCAAGGCTTCACAAAAGAAAAAGTGTAGCTACCAAAGCAAAGCCGTTGAGTATGCAGAATATATTCTCCTGAAACACTGAGATGTGGTTTGGAGAGCAGGCATCCCATCAACAGGAGTGAATAACGCATTATGTTTGTAGCTCATACAGCCTGTGTTCTTGAGTTGTGTTTTGGCTCCAGCTCTGACAGACGCTGGTGGCTTTGATGGGCATTTTGACAAGTTTCGAATCAGAGACGTGGCCTGGGGACAGCTCCGAAAAGGTTTTGGCCGGAGCCCTCTGCTGGTTTTTTGTTTTCCTTTCCTCTGTCAAGCTCCCTTGCATGCGCACACACAAACACACAGGCACTCTGAGACACGGCAGAGATGCGAGTTGCACATTAATAGAAGACCTAATGGTTGTTCCCTTAGAGCTTGGCACTTGTGTGTGTGTGTCAGAGAGAGAGAGAGAGAGAGAGAGAGAGAGAGAGAGAGAGAGAGAGTACATTTAAGAGGTGAATTGACTGTTGAGTCCACTCTTGTGTCAAATGTATGTCAGCGTCCAGGGAAAACGAAGCTCTCAAAACAGTGTCTTGGGCTGAATCCTTACTCCATTGGTAAACAGGCCGTCTAACCTCACTCACACTCTTTCTGCTGCCTTAGCTTTTTCCACTCGTTCTTCTCCCCCTGTTCATTGTTCTCTTTTTCTCTGCCCCTCTGCCCCCTTTCATTTCGAAGGTTTTCTACATTTCCCGTCTCTGTATAGACTTTTTTTTATTCATTTTCTCATTGTGAATTCACTTTCATATTTCACTCTGCTTTCTGTTCTTTACTTAAAGCACATATATATATTCCCATGCTTGACGAAGGAGAATGGGAAACACAAACCCAACCCACCACCTTCAGGAGGTAATTAAGCCTCCAAGGGGATGAGGGAAAAATTTTGGTTATTTCAATAGTTTCCCTTCACTGTGCACTTCTAAACCTGCGAGATTGTTTTTGTTGCTCAATAGACGGGACTGATTGAGGACTTGATCTTGATCAGTGGGAGAATTATTACCTGAAGAGTCAGTCTTACAAATCCATAAGGAAGCAGTGGAAGAACAATGGTGAAGCTATAGAGGTTACTTCCACAGATCCCCCGAAAACAGTATGATCCAGCCATTTGGCCGAGCAAACACTAACCGGACTTCACATGCAGCTTGAGCTCTTCAGAGGAAGGGGTCCTCTGGTCCACACTACTCCACACTGACAACAAATAAATAGACTCAGCAGCTCAGTCCTCTCTCTGATTTAAGGTCTCCTTTTTAACCTTTCCAAGTTTATGAGTGAGACACTGTCTCCAGCTCAGCTCTCTAGAGAACACAATGCTTATAAAACAGAAAAATATCCTACTTCATCATACCAGCATCTTCCAAGATACATACATATACAGTTAGGCCCAGAAATATTTGGACAGTGACACAAGTTTGGTTATTTCAGCTGTTTAACAAAACATATTCAAAATACAGTTATATCATTAATTTAGGCTTAAAATGCAGCTTTCAGGTTTAGGACAGGTTTAGGAACTACGGCTGCTTAATTTGTAGCTGCCTCTTTTTCCAGGGAGCAAAAGTAATTGGGCAATTGCCTCAAAAGCTATTTTATGGGCTGCATGAGCTGTTTCCTTATTAATCCATCATCAATTGAGCAGATAAAAGGTCTGGAATTGATTCCAGGTGTGGTATTTCTGTTTGGAAGCTGTTGCTGTGAATCCCAACATGGGGTCTGTCCATTCTTTGCACAGATGAAACTAAGATCAACCTGTAACAGAATGATGGGGGGAAAAGAAAACATGGAAAAGGCTTGGAACAGATCATGATCCAAAGAACACCACATCCCCTGTAAAATGGCAGAGGTGGTATCTATCTATCTATCTATCTATCTATCTATCTATCTATCTATCTATCTATCTATCTATCTATCTATCTATCTATCTATCTATCTATCTATCTATCTATCTATCTATCTATATATATCGGAATATAACCTTGGTTTTTAAGTCACAATTCGGGGGATTAGGGGGAAGAAATGCAAAACATAAAACTGCTTGTCTTTTTATTAACACAGTTTATTATTAATAACATTTGTAATCAACATTTGAACATTTTTCATTCTTAAAACAATTTTAAATAAAATGGCTGCTTGGTCAAATAATATCTAAACTAATATTTTATACTATTTTAATAAAATAAAAAAGAACTCATATTATAACTTTGTTCTGCATATGCCAGGATTGCAAAGCCCTGTACCAAAATAATTCGGTACAAATACTTGTACACCCTTTTTTTTTTTTCATCGATTTATAGTTACAAATAATGTCTGCTTTTTTTATTCTATGGAATGTAATACAACAACAACAACAACAACAACAACAAATCACTGACACCAGAGACCAAAGTTTTTACAAACATCTCCACACTCATTACATCAATATGTATACATGGTTATAATCCATATCTGGTTCTAAGTTTAATGTTCTTTCAAACATTTACAATAAGTTCTGAAAATGATTATAGAGTATTTATAAACACTGTTTAGTCAAATCCAATTTCAAAAAAGTCAACGTCTATAAGAAAGTTAAGTTCTATAAACACTATAATGGTTTAAAAATAAAGGAAAATCTTTTACCTCACCACTGGAAATGTACCTAAAAGGGTTTAGGTTTAGAGGGTGTTAGTACATGCTGGATCCTTCTGTCAGATTCTGTTCTCATTAACTCACATCTCTTTTAGCCAATCACAGGCAACCTCAGCAAGATATTTGCAAGAATACTCTCAGCATATTCTCAGCAAGATTGCTTTGGATTGGGAGTAAGAATTCTCCAAGCCGAACCTTTACTTTAAGCACTTTTTGGTTTGATAAGGGGTCAAACTTTTAGGTAACACCAAGTTTTCTAATAGTACAGAACTGGTAAAAACTCATTCAACCTTCATCTGAAATGGAGACGATTCCAAAACGTACAATTGTCAGAGCAGTGATGAGTCGGTGGTTAAGGTTCCGAACTAACGGAAGACCAAATCTCACAAATGCCAACTTGGAGCCATTGCTGAATGCTTGAGTAAGGAATTTGACCCTCGCCCGCTCACTAGTTCGCTTGGATTGAATCGCTTTGTTTTCATTTCCGTTTTGGATTAAAGCGTTTGCCAAACACATAAACGCTCTTGGATTAAACACGTACACATAAATGTCAGCGCTAATGACGTCGCCCTTCTTGCTAATACAGGGTTTGTAACGATTTTGCACTGCATTGTTTTAAATAGTGGCACTATCAGTAAAATGCATGCACTTTGGGTGCTATTAACAGCCAGGCTTTTCCCAATACCAAGCACAATACATGCCTTGGAGTTGAACTCATTGCTGATTCATACACTAAGAGCTTATCTTAAAGACATGCTAGGACTTGGTTTAAAGTGAAGCCCTATTATACACACATTTTACCTATATGAATCTTAATCGTTAATCTGTTTCGAACGGGATGGACTGTGCCTAAAGGCAATTAGACGCCGGCAGCTAGCGACGATTCTCCGCACAACGTCGCGATCAGCAATAAGAGACCCTATTCATTCCGATGCAGAATAAATTAATGGTGTGTATCGAGTGGCTAGAAGGGAGACCCCATTTACATTGTACAGTATTGGCATGTTGTAGAGATTAATTACACCCATGGCGTTTCTGTAATTGATAAAGTCATTATAATCCAGACTTACATGTATAATGCATAAACGCAGAAGGGAAATGTGTTAATCTGTCTTTAGAAACATATCAACAAGATATATATTTATTTCTTTTTTAATGCTTTGAAAATTGACTGGTCTTTCTTCACAAATTGGATGGATGGATGGATATTGTTAACGTCACTTGGAAGTTAATTATATTTAATATATATACTTGAATTATATGCAAACGAAATTGGCAGAATCTAGCTTTTATCTCTTACAGTTGTCTGTCATGATTATATTTCATGTGTTCAAGTGAAGTTACAGATGTAGAGCAGAGTCAGTGGAGCCATAAAAGAAGATATTAAACATAATGAAGGTAGTAAGTTTTTTTTCTTTTGTTTTCCCCTGTTTTCTTATTAAGCCTATTATGTTTTCTTATTGTCGCCCGTCAGCTGCTAATGACTGCTAGGAAGTTAAAGTTCGCAAAGTCTACTGCTAAATAGAATGTTATCTAAAAAGTATGCCCAGCGTGTACACAGTATTGCATTTTACTGTCAGTGTAGAATAGTAGCTTATATTAGCAGCACAAGAAGTCCAAGTTCTCTAAGATTCTGGGATGCTTCACAATGGCCTAATTTACATAAAGGCTTAATTTTTTTATAGGACTATTTGTTTGAAAATGTGTATAGAATTTAAATGTTCAATTCACATTTAAATCTTCCTGTCAGCTGCCAAGCTCCAGTTACACTGTTTATGCATTTAAACATACACCAATAAAAATATATACAACAAATATATATATACAAAATTTCATTTCAGTTTCATTCAGTTTTAAACACTTCTCTTTGATCAGACCTCTTAAATGATTTACCTTTGAGTACGCGCAATTTTTAAATGTGAACTGCGGCAAGTGATATTATTAATGACATAATATTTGTTTAAGGACGCAGGGCTTCTCCTTATCAGACAAATGAATAAACGAACAACTCTGACAATCCTGAAGTATTGAAGAGACACTCAAATAACGATTACCGCTTTTGAAATTTCATCCACCATCTGGCCAAATCTTGTCAAAGCATCAAGGACCATATGAATACAGTGATTAAACAGCATCACACATCAGATTTAGTAATCACTGCTGGACTTGAAGCATGGAGATTACAGGATTTCAATTTTATTATTTTCTTTTAATCCTTTGTTTTGGCTTGACCAACTATAGATTTAGAAAAGTATGCGTGTTTTTTGTATTTGTAGTAATCCAGAATCGGGTCCCTAAAACACTGTAAAAAATACAAAATACAAAAAATAATAATAATTTTTTTTGTATAAAAATATATATCATTAAAAATTTACAGATTAATAATGTCAATAAAAAGTAATTTGCAGAACATATAACATCTGCATACAAACCCTGGAACAGATGCAGTGTGAAACCTCCTACTGTATCTAACAACTGATTAAGCATGTTTATTTCAAAACAACCTTCTCAAATGAAGACTTTTTTTGTTTAAAACAGTATGATATTGAATCAGATTTACTTTTGGGGTTTGTTGCATTTCAAAAAGAATTACAATAAACACAATAAATTGATTCTAAAGTCATGAAAGTGCTGCTGCCAGTCAAAAATAGGGTTCTTTAAACAGCATTCGCGATGTTTGCGTAATACGATCTTTGCTTAATAATGCTAATGTTCATTTAGGAATGAAAAAACATGCCCCGGCTACAAATTATGTATGGTATATTTTAAGAAACTGATAAATATTTCCATTGTTTGTTTTGGCAGGGAAAAAAAAAAGCTTTAAAAAATCTGCTTATAATATCAGCCTGTGGCAGATAAAGAGAATTAGAATTGAGCATACCACAGTTTACTAATTTTTCTAAACGTTTTGTATGAATTTAAAGTCTTTCTGTTTGGGTCTTGAGTGGTAGTTGAGATGGAAATGTTTCTAAGACCTGGCAACCAAACCATAGGCTTCAAACACCTTTGAAGGCACCACAAGAAAACAAAAAGCCTCTCGCATTACTTTCATTTCATTTTTTTTTGTTTTGTCCTGCGGGATTCCGGTCCTGATGCATACATCTGAAGCATTTTGGTAAGCTTTTAAAGAATAATTATGCATCTCATGTTTGTATCTGTTTGGAACTTCATCTGCTGGATTGGAATAATGTATTCGTGCTCTGGAGCATCCGTAATAGGCAGATTTCTATCACTGTAGTTTGGATACCTAACGACTAAACAAGGAACATGTGCGAGGGTTGTTCTTACGAGAGGGCAAGTTTACTCAGATCCCTGGAGAACACACTGGTAAACATCTTTTCTGCCATGTTTCTCCAGAAGTGTGAAGTTGGAGAAGTTCTTTTGATCAAGTGTGGCACAGACACACACACAAAAAAAACCCTACTCCTGTGGTGAGGGAACAGAAAAGCACCTGAAAACAGAATCACACAAAAAACATGGCAGTGGAGTATGCGTATACAAACCCACAGCAGGATCTGAGCATGACTGATCTTAGCTTGCCCCACAATCAGACCACTGAATGCAAACATGACGCCTGGCATGATTCAAAATAACTTCAGAGACTTCTGCTGGATGAAAATAGGAAACGTGGGTTTTTTCCTGCCACATAATGAGAATGCAAGAGCTGAAATCGGCAGTTATCAATGCCTCAGCCCCATTATAAAGACATATTTGAAGCTGTGGTATCCCAGAGTTCACTCCCTCTAATAATCGCATTCTATATTCGATGACACTAATAATAAGAAATAAGCTCAGAAAATGTAACACTTTTACCTAGATTTGGACTGTAGTTAATGTCAACAGTCTGCTACACTGACTCAGGACTACAGTTTGCTTCTGATCACCATCACTGTACCCTGCAACATCGTATATCTGCAATAAATGGACATTCGGTGCAACCCAGATGAGGATGGGTTTATTCTTGAGTCTGGTTCCTTTCAAGGTTTCTTCCTTACGCCATCTCAGGGAGTTTTTCCTTGCCATAGTCGCCACTGGCTCACTCATCAGGGACAAACTTATAAAGAACATATTCATTTTTTATCACCACATTATCTGTGTAAAGCTGCTTTGAGACAATGTTCATTGTTAAAAGCGCTATACAAATAAAAACAAATTGAATTGAATTGAATTGTTTCTTGGAAAGCCTCAGTGAACCAGTCAGGATTATTAGCGACACTGAAGTGACTGCCATTGAGCTAGTTTTCCCTTCAATGATAACAGGACGGATCCCGACAGAAAGTTAGCAGATCTTTGTAGCACTTCAAAAAATAACAAGACAAGGTCTCTGTGGATCCCGGCGGCGAGCGGTGTGAGCAGCGCTCTGTGTGTAACAATTAAAATAACACCGAGTTACAACACTGGCAAGTCTGTACACCAGGAAGTGATGATGTCAGACCATGAGAGATAAAGATGGAATATCAGCATTATTACTGTGGTATCAAGTTTTTAATGGGTATCGGGATTGTTGATTACAATATCACGTGCTATCGTGGGGAGGAAAACACACAATGATCTAATTGCAAGAGATTGCTGTTGAAAAGATTATTCTGTCAAGCTGATATAACTCTAGTTCATTTCCAATAATGCAATTAGCTGAAGATTACACTTTTGTTTTAGTGACACTTTAACCAAACTATTTACATATGAATGCTGTAGCACATCCAGAAGACAAGTTCCATTACATTGTACTAGATAACCCCCCCCTTTATTTGAAGTAAACGTATTGAATTAGACAGAAACAACAAAAAAATGCATGTTAGAGAAAATAGAATGCACAAAACTTGTGAAATCCTTACTGTTATAAAGTGCAGACACTGAAGACTCCTTCCATAAATCTTAAGTAAACATCTGGGTCAAACATCTCTTGGTTCTCTGAATAATGCTTACAGAGCTTGGATGTATGCTTTAGGTCATTATATTGTATGGTGAAGTTGGTTCCAATTAGCTGCACTCCAGATGGAACTGCATGGTGATGAAGTATAGAATGGTAGCCATGTTGAGTCAGTATCTCTTTCAACCAGAATTCATCTCTGTGAATCATGAAGCTTCCACCTCCACGTTTGACTGGGTGTGTGGCAGTCTGCTAACATCTTCTCTCCGGTTCTCTCTTTTACATAAGTTCTTCTGTTGGAGTCCAAAATGCCAAATTTGGAATAATCTGTCCACAGATATTTCCCTCAGTCATTCACTCTTCAATTCCTGTTGAACTTCGTTGTTGCATATAAACAAAAAGAACGTGTGTGTTTTAAAAAACGATAAAAAACTGGGTGCTGTAGGGACCCAACGGCCATCACAGCCTCCAAACATGGTCACCAGGGTCTCAAATTTCCAAGACACTCTCACATTCTCCCTCTCACAATAACCATGTCTCACACACACACACACACACACACACACACACACACACACACACACACACACACACACACACACACATACAAACACACCCCAAGTTTCATTGACTTTTACCAAGTCTTGATTTTTGTGCTGGATACTTTACTTTACTTTCTATATTTTCTCCGGTTCAGACGCGTATATTTGGTGAATTGGGTGTCAAAAGCGCCCAGGTACATATGACAAAACACCTAAATAGCTTGTTGCCGTTCCAGCAGAAAACCGTAAATGACGTCTCTATAAAACACGGTAGTTCTTATTTTTTTTAATGACAAAAAACTTGCCGATGGCTCACGTCACTGCAACATGCGTACACTACAAGGAGTTATCTTATAAAATCAAAGCTTTCCTACTTTGTCTGGTCCTACGAATAATGCATTTGTCATGCATAATGGAAGAACAAATTACAGATCACTTTCCCCTTCCCTGTCTACCAGCCATTGAGCCTGTGTGCACATGACAACCAATTTTAATCTCAGAAATGCCAACCTAGCGAGGCTCATGGTAATTATACTTTATAATGATTCCTTCAAACAAAAGAGCGGAGATCTGAGTCCTGCGCTGGAAGAGTTTCCTGGGTAAAAAAAACGAGTGTTTGAAGGAGGAAAAGGAAGCGGTAGCAGTCATACGGGGGCGTGCGAACTAAACAGTATCAAAACCCCGTGTGTCTGCAATGTCAGCTTAGCATAGTTGCCATGAGTTTTAAATAGCTAGCGGCAGCGACTATGGCAGAATTAAGGAATGCGTAGAGGATTTAAATTAGAGATCATCTGTAGACGTACGTACCGTGTATGAACACATTTGCTCTCAGTGGTGGGTAAGAAATTGTAAACTTAGAAGACAATGATGTTGATTGGGATCTCGAGAGCCGAAAGAGCTCTCAGGACAACATAAGGTGGTTTGTTGGAAGAAAAAAAACAAAGTGCACAACCGTTTTCAGAACCTCTCAAGAAGTCATTTACCTAGATGCTATTCAGAGCATAGATTGAGCTGCTGTTGCTGAACAGAACTGTTTATTTGAAGATTTAAGCTGACCTCAAGTTTTTGTTTTTTTTCCCCCTCATGAACCAATTATTGAGAAGTATCTGTAGAAAGCCAGTAAATGGCTGAGACAGGAGGAAAGGACTCCTAGATCAACAGTACACCCTGTAAGTGAGGGCATTTCTCTAAACAGATTTTATCTCACAGCCCATCTTAAGACAAAAGTCTTTGCAGCTTCTTTCGGTCAACCCCTATTATTGCTGCTTTCAGATAAATGACCATGCGGCGAGCTCATCAGTGGCAAGCCATGGTCTTCTATCGGGTTTTATCACCAATAATGATTTCATTAGTGTGTGTTTGTCGAGAGGATGCCACAGAATTCGCATGAGTAGCAAAAATAAAAAAAATATATAAAATCATGAACCCTAATACATGCAATCCATCTTCTTGCTCTTTTTTTTTGATGGTGTTTTGAGGTTCCGATTTTTTTTTTAAACCCTATGGTTTAACCTAACACTTTTGATTACATGTCCCAGTCCTTTAGCTTTCAGTTCATGTTATGTTTAACAACCAGTATACCATTCCAGTAAAAACCATTTGCAAGCTGGTGCTAAAGTAAAGAGTAACCCATCATTAAATTCCCATTGATTGGAGACTTCCAGAAGAGCATTCATCTGCTACCATACAGACATAAAAATACACAGTACAAACACTTTCAGCAGTGGTTTATGTAGCATCAAGAGCAGTTTAAATATGTAAATATGCCCATGAACATAAAGTAATTTGTGACCTGAAAGCCCTCGCACATCTTTCTCCATTGGCGTTCAGAAAGGCCTAGCAAAGTACCTGCTGCTCTAGCTATTTTGCATGTACGGGTTTATTTCAGGGCAAACAATGACAAGATAATCCCACGCACTCTCAGGTCAAGCAGAAGTGCCGTGTCCGGCACAAACACTTCTAGGAATGTACAGACCTCTGATCTGATCCTACCTGAATTCAGTTTTCTGACTAAATGCGCACCAGCCCAACACGGCTTTTCATTCACTTTGAAGTTTGGGAGAGGAAAAATAATGAAAGACTTGGCCTTCATCACAAGTTTTTTCTTTTTTGCTTGGTATTCCTTAGGGTTTCTTTGCCTGTGGGCTTTGACACAAAGACATTATCCAAGAAACTATTCACAGTCTAAGCCTTCGAGAGATGAAAACAGTGCCAAGGGAAGTCATGGTGTATTCTTTAAGAAGAAAAAAAAAAAGATATGCACCATGCTTTGAAGGAGGAAATGAAAAAGCCCGATCAATAACAAAAACACTACCATAATTAACCTGATAATGGACTTGAATGGGCTTCTACATCAACTGGTACTCGGATCTCTTACCCTCAAGCCAAGTGATCCTCTCCGTTCCTCTAAGGCTGCTATTCGATCGAAGTGAAGTCCTTAATGAAATACTGTGTGTGGAATCAGTTTTAAGAAGGAGAATAAATAAATATAAATAAATAATAAATAACCCTCCAGAGTTCCTCAGTTTGTCCCTCTTGGGGCTTTCTTTTTAAAGTTAATGGTTCTATGAGGAATGCTAAGACAGTGAGTCAGTTTGTCCCACAGAGATGGCTGTTATATGGAGAACCCCCGAGGAACCTTTAATCGGAAAGAGTTTCTTAATAAATTTAGGTCGGATAGAACAGTAACTCGGAAAGTGGAGACTCTGAAGCATAGCAATGGGGTCTGAAAGTTTACTATTTTTTTGCAGTTACAGTGGTGGAGATCACAACCCACGTTACCGGAATTATGTTCAGGGGTAAGGATTATGTTCGGACACTAGAATAAACTAAAACCTAATGTGGAAATATCAAAAATAGAAAGCTTTATAGAGTTATTTGAAACGTGAACAACATTTTTGGAATAGAGCCATGCTGTTCAGTTCACTGCACTGTTAAAGATTTCTACAAAAAGTTTGAGAAACCCTGGGCTCCTAAATACTTCAAATTATTTTATTTAGTACATTTAGTACCACTTTTTTTTTATATAAAATTCAACAAAAACACACATTTCACAACTTTGTATAAGTCGACTTGAATACAAGTCTCTCCGTTTTGCTAAAACCCTCTGCACTGCACATGGAATTCATTTTATTTTCAGGTTCTTTTTCATATAATATTAAAATGTTTTAAACGAGAAGAAAGAGCCCAGAAACATGCATTTTTGGTGTTAGTTTTGACCTCCTTCCACTATTACAGTCACATCAGCTGTCTATCCCCTCTTTCTTCTGTAGATTCCTGTAAACGTATTAAATTTACACAGTCCACGTATGTCATGCTAATTCTTCCTGAAATCAAAACAGTATGCAAATGAGATATTTTAGGCTGTAAAGCAAAACAAGAAGCGCTCACATTTGTGCTGTGCTTGCTTTTCGTCATTAGGAATTCATTTTGTCGCTTGAATGAACAACAACCAACCTTGAACCTGTATCAGTCATCGAGTCGCTAGCAGAAAAGAGTGTGCACTCAATGTTTCACGCATTTTGACAGGCACCATATGGACAAGTTTGTGGACATAAGATTTGCTTTTTGAACAACACATTCCACATTGTGTCCCCAATTGTTCTATAATAACGTCCACTCTTTTAGGTAGATGTTCCACCAAAATTTGGAAAGTGCTTGTGGAGATTTGTGTTCATTCAGCCACAAGGGTGTGATGTATGTGTGATGTGGAGGCCTGGAATGCAGTCAGTTACAATAGGGTTCAATAGGGTTGAGCTCTACTGCAGGCCACTCAAGATCTTCCACTCCAACCCAAATAAACCATATCTTCATGGGGACTCTTTGGGGAAGTACAACAGTTTGGAGAAGAATGACATTTGTCCATAGTGTGTATATCAAGACCCTATACAGTTTAAATAAAGACATACAGATGATATATTATTTTTATTACTCAGGAAAAAAAACCTTAGCACTAAACCATAAATCGGATTATTATGTGAGGTTTATCCAACTGCTTTCATTTCCCAATTTTACAAGACTTGCTCTATGCTCAACAAACAGAAAGACCTTTGAGCTGGTTATTTTCTACACAACCAATATCTCCTACTAAAAGCCAAGACAGCACTTTTCTTTTTATATATATATATATATATATATATATATATATATATATATATATATATATATATATATATATTATTAACCACATAACTGGGCGCCATATGGATTACTCCATAGGAAAGGACACGAAGCTAATCTACACACTACACACACACACCGCCTTACATGTGTGGCTTTACCTCGGGCCAGCCGATGACTCGATCACCACTCTGCCTGTCAGGTCAAGCGTTGGTGGACTCCTCAACCTGAGCACGTCTCACATGCTGATCTAACGTTCCTTGAAAGCACCGACCTCTGGCTTCATCTCGCCTGAAACTGATTTCTTATCGACAGTGTGAAGAATAAAAGCACAAGTCACGCCAGTCCTACTGGGCTTTTCATTCACTTTGAAGTTCAGGAAAGGGAAAAAAAATATGAAAAGTAGACTTGGCCTTTTGTGTGTGTGTGTGTGTGTGTGTGTGTGTGTGTGTGTGTGTGTGTGTGTGTGTGTGTGTGTGTTTTGCACTTGGTATTCCTTGGCGTTTCTTTGCCTGTGGGCTTTGACACGAGGACTTTATCCAGGAAACTTTTCATTGTCTAAGCCTTTGAGAGATGGGATCACCATGCCTATAACAATGCTGGCTTCATCTGCACTGAAATGTGAAGGAGAAATAAAGAGTTTAATGTTTCAGAAACATTAATATAATTATCCTTAAAATGGTCACCTAGAATTTTGCCTTTAAAATTGTATATAATGATATGGTGCCAAGTGTTTTTTTTTTCCCTCTTTCAGCTGATTTATTTGTGTAGAGTCAAAGTGCACTTCAGTTAACAACCATATACAGAATCCAAATTCAATTTCCAGCTTCAATGCTTTTAGACTACATTACTAACAACAAAAATAAATACATTAGTGGAATAAATGTGAAAAATAACAAAAGTGATTGGTTCTATTGCACTTATTAAGGATGTACCAGATATTTTTAAATGCATCCATGATGCAGAATGGAGGTCTTTCCATCCTGTTGATCTCTGCACCCTCTAAAAATGACTCCCGAAGCGCCACTGATTTGACCGAATTAGCCGAACGTGATTGGACAGTGACGTGCAACCCACGGCTTTGAGTACGCTCTTTCACGCGCCGCTGCTCACAACAGTATTCAATATGCAACAGTGCAAGAGTTTTACTAATATTTTTTATTGAGCTCGAAAAAGAAAAACCAAGAAATAACCTCAGGAGGAATTAGATCAAGAGCAGATGGGAGAGCGATTGAAAACACCTAAATTCATACTGGGTAATATTAAAGTGTTAATGGTCCAAGCAAAAGACTTCTTTTCCCCCAAAGAAAGGCTTTCCCCAGCAAAGTCTTGTGCAGCTGACTGTAGAATGAACTTAATCCATTTTTAAATATTACTAACTAAATATAAGGAAAGCAGGCGAAATGTCCTTAACTGCTTTAAGCTTCACTGCTCTTTTCTCCAGCCAAACTAATGACTAGTCTTCCTAGAGTTAGAAGCTCAGTGTTCAAGGCTCTGGTGTACTGTTCAGAAGGTCATGGGTTCTTGATATCACATCAAGGCCCTTAATGCACTGTGCTCTAGGAATACTGTAACATGGCTGACCCTGCACTCTGACCCCAGCTTCCTAACATTACTTGGATATGTAAAGAATTGATGTCACTGTACCCAGGAGTTCTGCAGGTTTCACAAAGTCAGATTCAAAACTTTTTAAGACCAATAAGAATGAATTTTAGGCCTACAGTACATCACAACATCAAAAACACCTTGTAAATGGTTAAACTTGCACTTTGCTATTGCTGAACAATAAAATCCGTTTTACATTTGTGGTACAATCAAAGAGAGATTCGCACCAATAACAGGAAGCTGATTGGCTGTTGTATGTTGGTCTCATTTGTAGTTGTAATCCAGCGATTTATATTTGGACAAGTAAAAGAACGAACACCACCACCAAGAAAACAAACAAACAAAAATGTTCCAATGTGCCGCAGAAGCATTTCAATGAGCTTTAAAGGTAGCGTTACATGGCCATCGGAAAAGTTTGTTTATATTATTTTTTTAATGATGAAGACTAGTACAAATTTAAGGCCTTAGACTTTAAGACTCCATAGAAACCTGATATTGTACAGTACGTGACCACTGGCTAACTCTTTAGGAATAAACATATTTTGCATGTATAAATCAGTTCATATATGAGCTATATATAAACAAAAATGAATTAAATGGACTATATTCCAGCGACTATCAACTTTTAAAAGTTCGTGTTTTTCCTCATTGTGGTTGTTCTCAACCATTAATCAGTTAATTGCTACCTTCCCAAGTCACGTATATTAATTTTACGATTACAAGATTTCTCTCCCAAAGCATAGCGCTCTTATGATTCATTTTACATTTACGAGACACGTATTTAAGTCCACCACTAAAAAATTAATGAGGGACAACAGTAAGATTGTTAAAGACGTCTTAAAATGTGTCTTTGTTGGCAAAGTGTCTCAAGTGTACGCGTGTACTCGCCTACATGTTTTAGTTCCCCAGCAAATTCTGTGCATGAAAACTGTTTCTCTGGTGCGCAATACCAGTGGCCAAAAGGACACAATGTCATCCAACTGTTTCTATGCTACATTACAACTAAAACTCTTGAGTAAAAATTAACTAACTTCAAAATGTAGTGGAAAGCCTGCACAGAAAAGTGGAGCTCGTTAAACCAAGAGGGGATTTAAATCTAAAATGGGATGTTGAAGAAATATGTGCTTCACTCTGCCCAAGTTCTCCCACACTAACCCACTGCTGCGCTCCCTTCACTGGCTTCCAGTAGCTGCACGTATCAGATATAAAACACTGATTGCCTACAAGGCCAAAAATGGACCAGCACCATCTTACCTCAGAGACCTCATCACACCTCGCACTGCACCACACTGTCGGAGATCCTCCAGGAACTGCTCGACTGGTACCACCTTCTCTCAGAATGAGAGGCAAGTACACTTCAAGGCTCTTCTGTTTTGGCAGGTGTCTACACTAATTAACTTTACACAGGCTTTAACAAAAGACACGTTACACACGGTGTAACGGGTGAAATATGTTGCGCTTCCTTTAGGAGCATAGCGGTATTTTGGGAATAGCCTGGCACTGCATTTCTCCAGTATTACTGCGTGTGTTCAAGACGAGGATTATGTCCTTATTACTTTCTGAGGCTGATTTCTAAGTTTCTTTGACTAAACCGTAACGCTTTTATTTTTTTTGAAGAAAAATAAAAAAGCACGAGTTTTGGAAACCTGTCTGTGCTTATATGATTTCTGTTGCAACTGGAGTTAGCGAGCTCTCCCTTCACCCAGACTCAACGCGTTATAACGGCTTGTATTTAAACAGTAGCCGACCAAGTAAGTCATTGTTCACTGTCTTCCTCCTTCCTTTCACAACTATTTATTTTGGGAGTTTTTCTTTTAGAATCGTTGTGCGTTTAAAAATCACCCGGTTAAAGGTTTTCTCCCGAAGCCGTGCAGCTCAGAACACAGGTGAAGTGTGTTTTTTCGTTTCCGTTCGGAAATTTCATTGGTCCAATGTTATGTCCCTCAGTTTTTTGGCTGGAAGTTTGTGAAACCGGGAAAAACACAGGAAAAAATCATAAATTAGGTGCTTTATTGTTTAAGCCGCGGAGTTCAAAGCGCAGGAAAAAAGTAGCGGCTTATAGTCCGAAAAATACGTACAGTCAAAAAAGGACAAATCTAAACCTGCAGCAAAATTAAAGAACTGTTTGTAATGTAAAGCAGGGTAAAATAGGTCACATGATAACTAAGTGAAAGTAAACTAATTTGAAAAACAAATGGGTGGAATTCAGTTGAATCTGTAGAGCAGATATTTTGAAAATGAAGCAGATAATTAATAAAAACTACATTCAACCGTTCTCTGCTATTTGGCCATTTCGTACTTTAATAGAATTGTTCACTTCTATAAAGTCTGAAAATTCTTGCAATTAGCTAAATTACATGAACTGCCACAGTAGTTCATGAATTATGTTCAGTATCCTACAATTCTGTACAGCTTTATCCGTTCTGCTACAAATATTTTGTTTTTTTTTTCCATTGTGCAGAAACACATTTGCTGGTTCAGTGCAACGATGACCCTTGGCTACACCCATGGTGTAAAGTTTAGACAGCTTGAAATTCTAAAAGCTTTGAGAAGAAAAAAAAATCGAGTGCACTAAACATTTAGACAGCTGTCTGCGAAATGCTGTATTCAATCCGAGAAGTGGCACCCATTCATCAGCTACATTCGTCTTTTATTGGAAACGAGTAAATGAGTAATGCGAAACATAAAAACAATTCCCAAAAATCATTACAGACCAAAAGACAATATGGAACTTCAGTACAGCAAAGAAACGGGGAGTTTGCATGAAACACAGGAAGTGTTTGGACCGGTTTTGAAGAGCCACTATAGTGACACTCAAGAAAGAAAAAAAACATAGGAATGACACAACCACAAACAAGAAAAGGACCATATTTACACATAAATACAAACAAAGACAACTTTATAAGATTGACATATACTAATATATATATATAATTAATTTATTCTAGAGAATAAATATGTTTGCAGCTCCACTTTTTTGCCCGCTCAAAACAAACGATCTAGTCGATTTATATATATATATAAAAAAACAAAAATACTTACAATATGTGAAATTCGAGTAATGGTTTAACTACAATGACTTACCGATGTTTCTCTAATCGTAACCCATTTATATTTAAAGTACTCAAAGATGTAGCTTTATAAAAGCTGGAGAATTAAGTGGCTGAGATAGGCTTGCCCATATTACATAAAGAAATACTTTCGTTGGTTAATAATGTGAAAATCTATTTCTATTATTTAAAAAGACCCTGAAAACACGTGTTATTAACATGTCAGTTAGATGAAAATACCCAAAATAATATGACAGTTACATAGGAAAACATAACGAGCACGATCCTTCATTTGGGAGTGGGAGAGCAGTGATCTGAGCAGCACTGTACCACTGTATAGAAAATCTTTAGTGTTGTTCAGTCTAAGAATGGAAACCATACACATCAGATCAGGTGAGTGGTTGATCGGCTGAAGGTGTGGTACTTCCTCTCGAACGCAGAAGACAGATTGACCATCGATGGCGAGTGCACAGCCTGGAATAAATGAGAAAGAGAAGATGCATATGGAGTCGGGGAGGAAGAAGAAAAAAAAAAAAAAAAAAAAAAAAAACCACCATATTGTTTAGTATCAGCAAGTTTCTGGATGTTGAAATTCTTCAGGAAGTTAGACATCTGGTGCGGCTTGTTATGAAGAACCATATTGTGAAGCTGAAAGGAGCATGTCTCGGAGATGACTAGTGGAGAAAACTCCCTGTACATGTCCAATTAACTCTAAGTAGTGTTCAGTGTGGGTGGAGGAAATGCAGGAAACTCCTTGAGGAAGTGACCATATCATCACACCACTTCCATTAATAGAGATTCAGCCATGTCCTCAGGAGTTAGCATAGTAGGAAATAGTGGTGCTTCAAACTTCACAATATGTATCTTTCTTGGTAAATCAGTTTAAACGTTTTAGCTCTTGCATGTAAAGTGAAATATTACACAGGGATGATTATCAGGCTTCAAGGGAGAAGAGTAATGAACACGCAGTTAGTGAACGACATGTGGTACTACAAACTGAACATGTGGTGGCCTGAGAAAACATGGTGAAACGAACAACGTCTAGTATAAAAGTTTTGAACAGGTGGTGTATAACAGGTGATATTATACCTGCCATTAATTATAGCCTATAGCCATAAACTGTTTAAAACACACTATATGGACAAAAGTATTGGGACACCTGACCTTTCCTGCCGTGGTTCTTCTCCAAACTGATTCCACAATACTGGAGGTACACAATTGTATCGAATGGCTTTGGATGCAGTATAATACAATTTTGCGTTCACTGGAACTTGGAAACTCAAACCTGTTCCAGCATGGCGATGCCCCCATGCACAAAATGAGCTCCTTCAAGATCTTGAATGGTCTGCTATAGAGCTCTGATCTCAACCCTACTGAACACCTCTGGGATAAATCTGAACGCACCCCAGGCCTCCTCACCACACCTACATCAGTACCTGCCTTTACTCACACCATCGTGGCTGAATGAACACGAGTGTCCACGAGGAACATCTTCCCAGATGAGTGGACGGAATTATAAGAGCAAATCCGGACTAAGTGTGGAATGTGAGGTTGAAAAAGCACATACCATACGCATGCCTAGGTGTCCGCAAACTTTTGGCAATAGAGTGTGTCTCAAACTGGTTTCCTACTTAAATGTAATGTTTAGAGAAGGAATTTTCAGTGAATTGTAAATAAAGATCGTGGAAGAAAGACCGAACTGTGAAGAAAAAAATCGGGTTAAAGGTTTTATTAATTCGAATTCAGCCGCTGTGATATCTTCTCCCAAAGCACCACATCAGAAATTAAGTGCACATATCTAAAAGTTATATCTTAAACAAAAAAAACACTTTTCAGATTTATGAATGGACATTGTATCAATCACTGCTCGAATTGGATGCTGATGCTGCATTCCTTCCTGCGATCTCGCATGGAAAGGTGAGCATGAAAGAGAGGTTAAGCAGGAACATGAACCCAATTTATTCCCTTTACTCTTCCCCGGCCTGTTGCTATAACCACCAGTCAGAACCCATCACCCATGTGCACACAGAGACACACACACACACACACACACACACACTTTTCAGTCGAGCTTATGACACCCGAGAGAGTTAATAAAACCCAAGTTGACGCTGCGCTTTCGTGCGAGATGATCAACGGCAAATCAAAATCCAGTTGCGTGAAAAGCTGAGTTTTGTTCGAATGAGTGATGACTGGCTGTACTGAGGGGGGTGGGGGGGGATTGATTAGTAGAATTGCTTTCTGATGACAGCACATGAAGCATCCAGACCATTTATTATGCGTCACAGAACAACAAAGGCTACACGAGAGCTCAAAACTCAAACTCGCTATAATGAACAGAAGTCACGCAAGTCAAGGTTTTAACCAGCTGTTTTTCCTGTTCGAGTCCCACACTACAGGCTTATCACCTCGTGCTTTTCCGTTACGTCACGATGTTTAAAACACTAACGGGTTTTTTTTCTAATGATGCTTCCTTTACTGTGTCAGTCATATCGGTCTTTTTCTTCATTTAGGGCTTCACACTGAGCTAATGTTTTAAACCTCCCTCACGGCATACCAGTGCCCCTGCGTCTGATTATATACAAGCTCTCCTGAGGATTTTCTCACATATTCTATTAGGTCTGATCCTGTTCAACTGCTATTTTAATCTTCTTAAGGTTTCAGTAATGAATTATTCTAGTCCGTGTTTAAGTACTTGAATACAAATGACTCGGAATGGCCGACAGAATATCAGCAGATACAACAACCGCCAGTTGTTTGCAGAAACACAGTAGTGAGTCACTGAGTAGAGCTTTGCTTGTTTTGTGGTGCATAAATATCAAGTGATGCAATTAGATTTAAGCCCGATTTAGGCTCAGCTGAAGTTAGCAGCACCTGGACTCTAACAGTACCTGACTTGACTTTGAACAATCAAAACACCCCTGAGGATGATGCAAGATGCGCAACTACAATCCTAGACCAGAGCGGCTCGGCGATTTTCCTGTTCGAAGCGCGCCAATTGAATGGGATCGTTATTCGATTTGGCGAGTGCGAAGAAGAAAAACCACCAGATGCAAATCTCCAGGAATGAAACTGCGCATCTCTGACATAGCGAGTTAGTAGGTGCAACCATTTTCCCCCAGAGGTTAAACGTTAGTGAACGAGGGAGCCGGAAGTGTGCTGTGCTCACATCATATGCACACCTAGAGTAGAGTCTCTCTGCGGGGGGAACCAGGGAGTCGGCGCTGCTCCAAGGAAACCACAAGATCCCGGCATGGCCTCGCGCCCTGCAGAGCAGCTGGGCATGCTTTCTGCACGGGCACTTTGAGATGGGACTCTGAGGGTGCAGGCTGGTTAGTGTTCTCTGGGCCACATGGGCTACGTACACACACGGAGAGCCTGGGCCGAGGCGCATTGTCCAGAGAATTGGAGCGCTGCACTACAGCATTTTTACTACAGCCACTCAGACTGAACGTGGAGGCTGAGCGAGCCATCTGTACTTGTACACACACACACAAACACACACATTAGCCTAGCACAGAACAGCAAAGTAACAACTTTTTTTTTTTTTTAACAGAAAAGTGTCTAAATGTTTGCAGTCCAGCTGTTGAAATAAATAAGGTTTGGCAAAGCATTTAGTCTGAAATAGAAATCCAGACAAAACAAAAACCCCCAAAAAAGGTACACAACATATTTAGCCTGAAAGGCTACACAGTGTTCCTTTAATTACTCTGGAAAAGACATAGAAAATGAAAAACAATGAAAACCAGAAGGACCCTACAGGCTAAATTGCTACAGTGACAATCCGAATGAAAACACCGAAGTGGTGAAATGGAACAAGTAGAACATCAGCTTCATTAGTTTCAGACCAGATGCAAAGTCCTTAGCTTCCTTTCTGAAGTGCTACTTTACCAAATGACTTAAGAATACAGAATTGGATTTATATTCACCTGCCTTGGTAGTTGTACACATGACACCTGAATCACCAAATATCATTGAAAAACAATTGAACATCTCGATCAGTCTGTTGAAGAAATGTTGCCTAGAGAATTGTCACGATATCAACGAATCAAATGAGCAGCAACACTTACTGTGCAACCTGGGAGCATTCTAGAATCACGTCACGGGTGGATTCGTATTTACGCACGCCGTTCTTGACGTGTTTAACAGTGATGCATGAAGGGTTTCGCTCGTTTGTTAAATGTATTGCGAAACAAATCAGCACAACGTCTGGCAGCATAATTATAGCGTAAAGTACGATCCATATTGCGCATCCTCGCGTATATACACATTACTAAACTTTGGCTGAATCGCTTCGTTATAGCTGCAGCTAATTGAAGAGCAAGTGTCTACGAAAGGGTGCTTGGTTTTAGATTATAACCCTGCGCGCGCGAGGCGAGATGACATTTTCTTCATAATATAGAGCAAGACATCGCCATAATTAAACAGATGTATTCATCAGATGGAACATTTTGGTAATACAAACAGCTAACAGTTTACATTGGTGGCTACGTACTAAAGACATTGTTATGCTCCTTTAAGAGGATAATCATTAGACAGGAATTTATTTAGCAAAATATACATCAATCTCAAAAACAATTAAGTACGAGCGCCTGATCGGAGTATATGTATGTATGTATATATGTGTGTGTACATTATATTAATATATATATATATATTCCAAAGAGCAATATAGACACGTGACGTCAGAGTTTGACCGATATGGGTTTTTCTCCTGCTGATGCCGAATCAGCGGCGGCGCTCGTCTGCGGTAAAGAGAACACCGATTGGCTATTGAGCTTAACGAATGAGCACAGCAGGAAAAAAACGGAACTGACGAAAGCACAGACACTTGTCATTCTTGCACTTGTCCAGACCGTTAGTAATGATTGCACCAGGTGTAAACGCTGCATGCTTTACACACACATTATCTATCTATAGATAGACAATGTTTATTTTATACACAGTGGTGATTTTTTTTTTTAATTATTATTCTTTTGCATGCGTCACACAATGTTTCAGAACATTGAACTAATTTAAATATTAGTGAAAGATAAGTAAACAAAACATGCGATTTTTAAATGAAGGTTATTATTGAGGGAAAAAATCCAAAACTGCATGGCCCCGTGTGAAAAAGTGTTTGCCCCCGTTTCAACTGTGGTTTATCACACGAGTTGAATTTCTCTAGACACACCTGTTCACAATCAAGAAATCTCTGAAATTGGACCTGCCTGACAAAGTGAAGTAGATCAAAAGATCCTCAAAAGCTAAACATGTCGAGATCCAAAGAAATTCAGAAACAAAAGAGAAAGAAACTAATTGAGATCTATCAGTGTGGAAAAGGTTATAAAACCGTTTCTAAAGCTTTGGGACTCCAGCGATCCACAGTGAGAGCCATTATTGACAAATTAAGAACCTTCCTAGGAGTGGCCGGCCGACCAAAATTACCAAGAGCACAGCGACGACTCATCCAAAAGGTCACAAAAGACCCCACAACAACTGCCAGCTTCACCTGCCTCAGTTAAGGTCGGTGTTCATGACTCCACCATAAGAAAGAGACTGGGGAAAAATGGTCTGCATGGCAGAGTTCCAAGACCAGAAACGCTGCTGAGCAAAAGGACAATGATCGAAAACACCCCAGCAAGTCCACCTCTGAATGGCTGAAGAAAAACAAAATGAAGACTTTGGAATGGTCTAGTAAAAGTCCTGACCTAAATCCTATTGTGATGCTGTGGCATGACCTTAAAAAAGGCGGGTTCATGTTTGAAAACCCCCCAATGTGGTTAAATTACAACAATTCTGCATATATGGGTGGACTAAAATTCCTCCACAGCGCTGTAACAGACTCGCTGCAAGTTATCGCAAACGCTTGATTGCAGTTGTTGCTGCTGAAGGTGGCCAGTTATTAGGTTCAGGGGGCAAACACTTTCCCACAGGGCCATGTAGTTTTGGATTTTGTTTTCCCTCAATAATAAAAACCTTTATTTAAAAGCGGCATTTTGTGTTCACTTGTGTTATCTTTTACTAATATTTAAAACATACGCTTGCAAACAGTTAAAGTCTACTGAAGAAAAACAGCAACTCCGAACCCAAAAAAAAAAAAAAACACAAACACAATCCACCAGTGTAAAACCCTACAATGTGGGATGTGCTGTCAGAGTTTGGGTGTATTGAGGCTTAGGTCACGTCCACTTTATAATACGTTTTCATTTAAAAAGGCTCTCCAAAGTGGATAATTTCGGAAAAAGTAAATAAACGCCAGGCAGAAAAGACGCAGTTCGAATCATCTTACTTAAGCAGTTTCATAATGGATGAGCAACATTTGGTTTTCACATTTATCTGGATTAGCGCCGACGTAGCCTTAGAGAGAGATAGCTAACGGTAGTGAAGTACGCCGAGCCAATTAGATGGTTGAGCACATTAATTCAGATAAAAAGAGTATATTAATATACTCTTTTAAAAAGTTTGTAGGGTACATTGTAAGTATTCACAAGCTTATAGTAAAACCAGTGGCCGTTGCTTAACGGCGAGATGTAGAGTTCAGTCTTTGCATCATGCGGAAAAGATATTCGAGTCTGACTGGTGACTATTTTCTCTCGACCTGTTTAACTGTAAAGTGGCTGCTGGTGCGCAGCACGGTTATGTAACGCTTTCGCGGTGGACTTTATTTTGCTCGGTTTCGTCAGTGTTTCCACATGCCTGCGTGCTCCTCAACCTGAAAAGATCGTCGGAGCATGCTAATTGCACCGCTTAGTAACAGCAGCAGGAACATTTCGGCCTTTAAAACATTTGCTTATTTCAATTGCAATAACTGATCAATTTGACCAAACGGGCTCTAACTGTAACTGCTGCTGCAGGAGTGTTTGGCTGACAGCGTCTGTGTGTTGAACAAGTGAATGTCCAGCCTAATTGAATTATGATGTTAATTGTGAAGGTAAACCTGCAACACAGTTAGGATCTGTACACTGAACTGGAACTGTAGGCCTCGGGGCTAAAACTAATTAGGGTTTTATAATCACTAGAACACAGTGCCCCAAACAAATACACTTTCTGCAGCAGCAAGCATTTCTGTGTATTTGGAGGTCAGATTAATTCTTCATGCTCGTCACCTCTCCTAGGCTTGTTTGCAACACTAGAGTATAACCCAGTGATCAAAAACCCATACCTAGAAATCTAGTTTCTAATAGATTTGACCAGGTTCTGTTAGATCAGGCCTGGAATTGCATTAGGTAAAGTGGTAGATAGTAAAGAGGTAGAGTAATAAAGAAAATGCAATAAAAACGTGTCTTTCTAAAAGTAAATACGGCACGTTTTTTCCTATAAAATTACCATGGAAAAAGGAGATGGTGACAAAAACAGAAAGAAAAACAGACTCACAGCCAGTGTGGAGCTGCTAGACATTCGAGCCATATGATCAAGGCCTGTGCCAGGACTCTTGTCATCTGGGGTACTGTTGGCCATGAAAGCTCTCTGGATCACACGCTTAGGGGTTTTGGTGAAGGAGAATGCCCTGGTTACCTGCAAATCAATACAATTATTACTGCACCCAATAGATATATAAATATTGTTATTAAATTCCTGATAATTAAAAAAATAAAAAAATTATTTAAAATTAAACATGGGCATTCACTTAAAACTTCAAGTTTAATCTATTAACGTCAAATTATTCGTTTTACAAAAGTAAGCAAATAAGATGATAAAACTGACTTTTTACTCTTTAATGCGTATTCTTTAATGACAAATTCATGTCTTTAAACAGGTGGTTTTGTTTGGTAGAGATGCTTCACTCTGTACTTTTATATATAACGTACACTGAAAAGTTGAGTGACATTACTCCTCTGAATCCAGGACAACATTCTCCCTCTCTCGGTCTTCAGTTAAATCATTTACATAAATAGGTGATTTAACCAATCGCAACAGAGACATGAGACAAGAAAATCAGACTCGGCGGAACCATCGACCTTTTTTTTAAGGCCTCACATCTGGAATATGCTCAACCAGTTGATGGTCGATGGTATACAGACTAACCAATCAGTTCCAGAGCCTAGTTTTTAACTCTACCATTAAGGGAACATGTGTGTGTGTGAGAGCGCATTACATACAACCCCCACCGTTCTATTCCCACCCCTACCTTCTTTGATGTCTTTTTGATGGCCCTGGAGGCTCGACTCAGCGTGCTGTCCATGTCCTTGGTGCTCACTTGAAGGGTGTCAGGATCGGTGCGCTGAATTAGGTCTTCCTGTTTTAAAATAGAATAAAATATAAAGTCATTCTGCAGGCGAAATGCAACGAGTGAGACGTCTTGGTCGGGAGAGAGCGAGAGGAAAACGAGAACACGGAAAGGAGGTGTGCATCGCCACCTTGTGGTGGAGCCGGTGTCTGTGGACTGGCAAGACAGACGTTCACCTGCAGGGCTTAGAGGTACTTGTTCTTTAATTATAAAGGCAAATATATACATCTGTCTGGCTGGAGCCAATTACACGTGCTGTTTGGCAGGTCTGGGCCTGCACTCATGCGTCAGAGCAAGAGACCTGTGGTGCTGTAGAATAGAGATAAAGCCATCTGCCTCCGAGGTGTAAAGTTCAAGCACAATTCCACTTCTAATTACATTAATCTGTCTTCCAGCCTAACCACGCTGGACAATCTAATAGGATTAACTGCCACCAAAAAGGCCCGCACATGCCACCTAATTTGTTGCTGTAATAAAACAAAGTGAGGCCTAATAAAATAAATAATTATGCTTGAGGCCTTTGTCGGCCTCCAGCTGAAGGGAGCCAAAGATTCCATGAGGGGGTGGGAGCACTCACCGCGTCAGCCCTGCATATGGTGTTTGCCACTTGTCGGCAGAGAGTCTTGAGCCAGGTCGACTTGAGTGTGTCTTCAGCAGCGAGCTGGAAGCTAAAGAGGAGGTTCTCCTGCTCAGTAGGAGGCCGCACGACCAAGGCAAAGGCATTCTGACAGTCTGTACATCCACACACGCACAAAAACAGAGACTGAGCTTAGAAAACACAAGCAGGGTCGGATTTGGGAAGCAGTTAAAAAGGTACAGTCAAGTTTTCGACGCAGCGGGCTAAAACCTTACACACGAGCGGTATAGTGCAAGGGAGGAATGCGAAATTGACTCAGATTGTTTAAATTGGTTGATTTGATGGAGGTAGTATTATTTTTCCCTTTTTACACAGCCTGGGGTAACTATAGAAACAAGAGTGTTTCCACTGAGCAAATGTCTCGTGGGCCAGGCTTTGCCCAATAATATCAAGTGTTTAGAAAATCCAGCATTAGAAATAATATCTACAGTGAGGAGACTTGGTTTTAAAGAAACCTTCAATTTAAGAACTAGTTAAGAAAGTGTAAAGAAAATACGGATTGCCCTCGTTAATGTGAACACCTGGATTTACAAATTCTTTTTTTTCCTTTTAGAAAAAGCTTCTTTGGGAAGGTGTCACTCAAATGCCTGGAGAGTGACATGTTCAAAAAGCTTCTTTGCCGTCATTCTCTCAAAAATATTCCGCTTGTAGCGTGTTACAAAAGCACAGCGATTCGATCGCGGCTTTGTTTTATTTATTTTTTCTTCTTTTCGAAGGTTTTTGCACACATACGATTAAGGGGCATGGAGCCTATCCTTAGACAGCTTTCACTGGGAAACTTCCGCAAATGATGGTAACTAACAAATTAACAAATAGTTACTCTGAAACGTCAAGCAAGTGGAAGAGAATGTGTGTTTTGTCGGGATGTGTATTATATGGCTGTAGTTTGAACTGTGAGCTTACCCTCGGTGTCGCGCAGGTCCAGCACCCTGCGGATCTGAGACAGGGGCATGAGGGTGATGTGCTTGAGCTGAGCAGGTGGCCGTGTCTGCCCCAGAGGACTCTTAAAGGTGCTGATCACCTTATGCCTCTTCCTGGCAATCTGGGGATGCGCACATACAAGCGATAAATTACCTCGTGCACGGGCTTAAGTCCAGACTCTATAGAGAGGGTGTATGTGCGTGCGCATGGAGTCTGTCGTGGGTGATTCATTGATCGGTGTTGTTCAGAAGCTAAACGCCCAGGCTCATTAGGTACCCTTTAATCCTACAGCATGGGGCCTGGGTAAGGGATGTGGTGTGATGTAGAGCAACAGATATAAATACAGAGGAATTCATCAATGAATAATTGAGCAGATGGAGCCCCAGAGCTCCCTTCTCTCATTAACAGGCTAGACCTAAAGCTGTGCAAACAGGACAGCCACAGTAGACAAGCCCCCCTCCACCCCCACCAATCAAACGCAAACCCATGCTAATCAGAAAACGGGGAGTAGCCGAGTCAGCAAGCACGGACTGCACATGAATTAATTACCCCCCCAACTCTCTCACCATTAAGTATATGTAATTGGGATAAGAAAAGAGCAGAGTGGGTGGAACGGGTCTTCGAGGGGAAGGGAGAGGAGGAGCTGACTCAATAGAGCACTGCGTAAAAGGTCAATAAACTTAAAGGATGTTATGTGGACGTAATAGTCATACGTGTGTCGGGTGAAGGGGGAAAGTCAGCAGGTTGGGAGTTAAAAAGCTATGCTCCGGTTAACAAGTCATTGAAAAGAATATCCATCAGGAAGCTGCTGAGGGAAGCACAGGCCACGATACTGCATATAAAAACGGAAGAACAGATGGTTAACGTGTACATTATAGGCTGTAAACGGCAGCCAAGGTTTTCCTCGTCTAGTCATTCTAAAAAATATTGGCACACGAGGGGAAAATAGGATTTCATCACGCAAATTGTAGAACAACTTCACCGAAAATAAAGATACGTTTCTTAATGAACGTGAGTGTGAACATGCCTCCAGGCAGTCGCTGAAGAGAAATAGAGTGACATGTTCGCCCCGGTCGCAGGGCTTGTCTCCTAGAGCAATGGTCTCCACTCTGTGCACCAGACTCCGATGAGAAGACAAAAGATTGGCCTGGAAAATAAATAAATAAACACATGAACACATTATTATGGTAGCATCACCAAGCTCCTTCTGAAAATCAAAAAGAAAGCAAACAGGGACCTTCTTCCTGACAGCCTATTTCTTTCTTTTTTTTTACTAATTCAAATTCTCTCCGATAGACCCCTAAAGAAATCTACATTAATATACTGCGCACAGAACCTCAAAAGGAAGAAAGGAGGCAAGATTATCAGGTTGCCTGCACGAGATGCAAAGCTTTTACAAATCCTGACTGGAAAAGAAAAACATAAAGGGAGCGTGCTGCTTAATTAAGTGAAATAAACAGTGATGCAAGCTCGGCTGAGCGGAGGATAGGCGCGACGCACCGCCACTGTTATTTAGAGATTAGCGGATCGTCACTACGAATAGAACTCGGGCGAGTAAACACGTAAGAAGAAACTTACGGGACAGCCATCCACTTCATAAACCACATCAAAGATCTGCTTCTGGCCTTCTGTCTTTCTCTTGTCTTCGTTTATATGCCTGGTTTGGGGGGGGGGGAGACAAAGTGGTTTTTAGCCATTGGAGAATGAGCAAGTGGTGAGAAAAGGATCTAAAATGGAGTCGTTCAATTATTTAACTCACGTCATAACTTCTTTGAGGGACTCTATGGCCTTTTCCAGAGTGACTTTATCAGGATTATCATCCGAGGTATGCTTTTTAATATCTGAAATAGTTCAGTGTGACAAATAGGAAAAAAGAAAAAAAAGAAAAAGAGGTTATGGGGATGGATTTCCATAAATCACACAAAGAGATACAGCCGGAATGTGGCCTCGGGTGTAAAATACAGAAGTATATCAACTATTTAGCATAGCAGTCTCTAATCAAAGCCTTTAAATACACATGGGAAATAAATAAATAAATCTAAGAAGGCTACGCAACCACTTACAGAGAAGCATGTATGAGCCACTGAAATAGTGCGTGCGCGCGTGCGTTAAGACTTACCATTGAGTAAGAGAGCTACACTGGGTAGTCTCTGAACAGGACGTATCATCAGTTCCACCAGCGTCTGCCGCCCGCACTCCGGTTTAGACTGATTGATCTACACACAAGGTATTCATTTCTTTATTGTTCATTTAGACCACCATGGAAAACGGTCACATGGTTTTTTTCCTCTCTCACTTCTCAATGTAATTAGCACTGTTGATACCCTGCACGCACGCACGCACACACACACACACAATACCTTCAGGAATGCGTGAAACCTGGGCTTCTGCTTCTCACACTTTACAATTGTTTCTTTGCTCATCTCAAAGAAGTTGACAAAAGGCGGGTAAGCTTTCACCAGCTCGCCGGACTGCGAAGACAAAGGGCGAGCGTTACGACAGAGGACCAGACAGCCGGAGTCGTCGAAGTGACGACGCATGTAGATCAAAACTCCCAGACACTCACATATTTCAGAATGATGTCACCGACGCTCTTGTATTCCGACCAGTTCATCACCAACTCTTCCAGGTCCGCCTGTCCGGAAGACATTGATCAACGTTAACAGCCGCTCCGGATGAATCACCGGTCTTACACGCTCAATCACAAGTTCAAACAACTGAATGCCCACCTTTATCCTGGTGTGCACTTCATAAATGTCGGGGATGCTGCCAAAGATGGTTTTAATCTCTTCTTGCGCCAGGATGGGGCCTCCGACCTGGCCTTCTTTCTCCAGTGGATACTTGAAAAGCTGAAATCGCAGACAGTGATTCAAATCCCTGAGGTCAACATGTCAGTGGTTTAAAATTCATGTTTATTTTAGTTTCTTGGTGATAGTCGATCCGATCGTCACGGAGAGTGGATTTGTCATGTTCCGATGTTGTCATGGCAGCTGCTCCCGACACACACGGTTTGTGTTAATGTGTGTTTCTAAGAGTGAATGTGTGTGTTGGAAGAGGAGAGTGGGGGTGTTCGGCTGGCTCTGAGGGGCACAGGTGCTTGGATGTAGAATAGGCTCTGCTGCCCACTGTAACACGAATCTAATTCATTTTCTCCCCCACTGGTTTGGAGCACTGGTACAACCTGATAAGGCCACAGACAGGCACTGTGGATTGTTACTGCGAGCATGTATGTTTGTGTGTGTGTGTGTGTGTGTGTGTGAGTGAGAGATGAGAGACCTGCAGAACTGTAGCCAGGATATCCACGTAGTTGCTTTCAGTCTGGTACAGTTCCTTGGACACCTGCCATCTTGCCGACTGCTTGGCCAGGACAGGTGTGGAGCTTCTGGAGGGTCTGGAGTTCTCTGAAACGCATGGGCAGGCACACAGGTGAGCAGTGAGATAATCTCTCCCGACACAATTGTCTCTCACTTTGGAGTCTCCTCAAATATATTCAGGTTCTGTAACCACATTTACCCTTACGGAGGAACAGTCGAACCCTCAGACGCCAAAGTGAAGGCCTGGAATTGGCTTGTGTACTGCAGGCGAACATGTTAATGTGACATTAAATACTTAATATCAAGGCCATGCTTTTCACAGTTCTGCAGTGCTGGGAGTCCACAGGAAGTTGAACCGAATGACTTTTTACTTTTTAGCAGTGAACGTGTAACAAACATGTACGTGACCTAGCTCTGACTTCACCTGATGACCCACACACGCCTCCTGACTCTTGGGAGGAGTTGAACGAAAGCTCCAAGTGTACGTGTTCGGGGTGTGCGTCCTGCTCTGTGGCTTGCTGCGGTGTGCTGGTACAGTGAAAGAGCCGTTCTCTGCCCGTCCTACTCGTCCTCCTCGCCTGCTCCCTCTCACTCCTCCTCTTCGCAGCCTTCTTCTGTCTATGCCTGCCTTCCACGCTACGCCCTGTAACAATAAACCAGCCCTCACACGCTCACCCTGAGCCTACACTGCTTCTCTTTCACACACCAGACGGGCTGTCGGAACAAATTCGCCTGTGTGAACACTATACCAATTTCTATATTTATGTACTCAAACGTCACATGTCTGACTAGAAGTCATGCCAGTGAAACGCAGTTAAATATAGCGTGCATAAGCAAATAACTGTTTATTAAAATTATTTTTTTATATTTATAAAAAGGCACAGTACACTATATTCACAGTCAGGGTCCCTACACGCTTGTCATTTTAAAATTAAATACTTTTCCAGACTCAATTTATGCAGACTGTATTTAGCATGTGAAATACGGGGGCGCTGTACCATCATGGCAACTGCCTCACAAGGCAACAACCGATTCACAGCCAAAAGCACCTTCCGGCCATGTCCACACTGATACGGTTTCGTTTGGAAATGTATTATATTTTTTCGTCTCACTTTTTTCCCCTCTCCGATTTGGCCTTCCGTCCACACCGAGATGAAAACGTAGCGTTTCAAAATCGTGCATCACGTTTTGCTCATGCGCTTTTAGACGTTTCAGGAACTTTTAGGAAATCAAAATGTGGATGCGGAGTGCTTTCGAAACAAAAATTTATCCGGATTAGTGTCTTATAATTATTATTTTTATATACTAAACACTAATTTATATTTTTTACAAATTCTTAATTTTATAATTTTTGCTCTTCTTGTCATACAAAATCCTGATCTGGAAATCAAATTCCATACTTTTTCCATACTTCTCTGAACTGCGTAAGGAATCCTGTATAGTGCAGTGTTATGTGCTTCCACAAAAAAAGTGAAAGAGACACCATTTAGGATTTAAACTCAGAGGGCAAACTGGGAGTAAATCAATACCAGTGCATCCAAAACATTTAAAAATGTAAATTAAACCTTTAAAGTAACAGATTTATTCCTCCCTCAGTCACACAACTGCACTCCACTTAAAGCCCTTTTCTTAATCAAAATCTTTTCTAAAGCTCCAGCAGGGACACAGAAGTCATTAGAATCACTAGAGAGACTAAGCTACAATCATCTCATAGTCCTGCATGACTCCATCCTAAACCCTTAACCGGTGCACCAGACCTAATGAGCCCGTGTGGTTGAGGTCCTCTCTTTCTCCCAGTCTCACCTGTCAAGCCCTTGCACGTGTCTGGAGTGTTGGAGATGTCCAGCAGGGAGCCCATGGAGAGCGAGTGCTCGGCCGAGGGCCTCTTACGAGGAGGGAAGGGCGAGATCTCGGTCTCCTTAGTGAGTTGGGCCAGAGTGTCACGCAGACGCCGCCGTTTCCGATTACTGGTGGGCGTCGTGAGAGAAAGCAGGGACACGGCCTTCTTCATCACTGGGCTGTCCGACTGGGTGAGGAAACCAAGATTTTGGAGAACATTTTGACTACTGTTTTCGGAATAATTTAATTTGGCCATGTTTAACATTCAGAGGAAGTGGTGGAACCATGGACCAACTATTGTAATTACAATAAAACATTACCTTCTCATACGAATACATCGATTCTCCAGCGCGAGCATCCATCTGGATACTGCCCCAAAACCACTGAAAGTAAGAGTGCAAAAGTAGAAAATAAGCAGACAAAAAAAAAAAAAAAAAAAACAGATTAGACAGTTCAAGCCCACTTTGCTCAACCCACTTACACACAACATAACAACCACCTGTAATGTTCACCCAAAAACCCACATCTGCCATCTTCAGATTACAGAATTCATTCTGTTGCTCAGGATGTGCCGTCAGAACCGGAGCGTAAAATGTCCTCACCTCCTGTTTTACAACATACAGCCTCTTGGACGGCACAAAGGGCAGCTCTTTGATAGAGTTCTCCTCCACCACCAGGTGAGTGCATTTCTCATCTCCGACCTCCAGAAAGCGGCCACCTGGAGCGCACGACATGTTCGCAAATTGTCGTTATAAATTACAAGCCCGGTCAAATCCTTTTCTTTAAGCGTTAAATGCACAGAGCAGTGCTCATAACCTTATCTGATGCTCCACCTTCCTACAGAATCCTAAATCTACCCGAAAAATCAGCACTGTACATCAGCAGGCCATTCATTTAACCCTCTTTGGATTACGCCTTAACTGAAACATGCAGCAGAGCGAAGGCACATAAACAGATCATAAAAAAAAAACAAATAGACCCCACTAGTTTATGTGAAGTGCTGAAAGAAAAAAAGAAAAAAATTAGTTCTGCCTTTATCGAACACAGCATTCGGCATCGCATAGTTCAAATAAACGAGGCTGGAAAATAAAGAAATAAAAATTCCTGCGACGGAAAAAATGCTTTGTAGTTTGTCAGCAGCAGCTGCCGAAGGAGATATAAAAATGATTCTCCCGTACCGTGCTTCAGCGTCCTTTCCTCCATATTGCTTTTCTCCTCCTCAGAGAATCCCAAAAAGCTCAGAACGCAGTCCTGAAACGGCGGCACTTTGAAGGCCATACGGAACTCCTCGTCGCCCGCGTGGAAATTGCTGCAAGCAGAAGGTTGGCATCAGCCCCCTCTCAGCGCAAATAACAACCTGGCATCGAAACATATGCTCTCGAAAGGTACGCCGTTCGTACGTTTTTAAACTGATTTTAATGAATCTCTGGAGAACTCAAAGCATAAGGTATAATGTTCTGTCTACGAAGAGCATCTATATAGCCCTCGATGAAAACCCCCCCAGCCCCCCACATGAAGAAAGCGCGACAATTGATTTCTAAAGCACAAACATCAATCCTGTTTATTAATGTTTATTCATATTCACACACACTTACACGTTATCCTTCTGCTCCCAGGCCTTATGAATCCAGTCAGGAGTTAGAATGGGTGTTCCCATACATACAGCCAACTACAGGAAGTAAAGAAAAAAGAAGAGAGGTTGCACAAAATCAGCCACGCATTATGCATATCTACCTAATGCACGACGCAGCTTAATTAAGTAGAGGTTTTTTTTTTTGTCAAGAGTGATTAATAAGTGCACCCTTAATCAGACACACTCCTAAAGACAATTTATAACTACACAGTCACAGAGGATGGATTTGCCTCACATCTGGAGCTTTGAGGAAAACAACTGCAATGATGACGACGAACCTCGATTACCAGTAGCACACGTGTGTTTGGGTAACTCTTCTGTAATCAATGATTATAGTGTAGCTCTTTAGACATTTCCAATACGATTTATGACTGCCAGGGAACCACGTGCCAACACACATTAAAAAAAAATTCATTCGACAAGCAGCCCTAAGCATTTCTGCACACAGCGCATAGGAAAATTAATAAAATGCGGTTTTTAAAAACAGCCCACTTGCAAGTTCCCCCGTCAATCACAAAAAAACCTTGACGACACCTTTGAGCGCGACCGAGCACAGAGCTGACTCCCGGCCAGGCCTTCGGCGGAAAAGAGGATGGGAGATTGAAAAAGTGAAGTGAACCCGAGTGAATCAATAAAAACCAAGGGCTCTATATTTCGCAGAGTCTCTCAGGGAGGACGGAGCGATGCTTTATGTGGACTTTAGAACAGGGGCTTATTGGCTACGTGCGAGCACTCCGAAGGTGTTTGATCAGGCCAGATCTCCCTCGCGCAGGAAACAACTTTTTCGCCGCGACACTCTTTGCTCTGCCGAGCGCTCGATACAGTCTTTAGCTTCCGCACTCAATAAGAGATAAGCAAATGTGAATAAATTGGTTGCCATGGGAACAGGGAGAGAAGCAATTTCCTGTCCTAGACAACCAAAACACCAGGAGGGGAGAAAAAAAAAAAAAAAAAAGAGAGAAAAACATCTTCAATATAAATATATCTCAAGTTCAAACGTTTAACATTCACAGTCCAGCTTCTTGGGGTCTAATACAAAAATATTCATATATAATCATCTGTCCAGAGAACAGAGGGCTCTGTTTTGGTCAAAGTGCAATTACAATCCCTTTGTACTTTCAAATAAAATGGCTCTTATTTGCTCGCTTAAATATGAAGGACCTTCATACAAACAATTAAAGCAAATAGAGGAATACGTACATTTTTCTGCATATTCATAACAATTCTACATTTACACGTAAGTAACAGTGGAACTCGTATTTGTGTCCGTTTCCAGAACCTGATCTACCCCCCCCCCCCCACCCCCGTCAGTAAATCCTTCCAACGTGACCGAGATAAGCTCCTTCCTCACTCAGCAACACTGTGGAGCAGTGAATCTTTTGACCATTACTCCAGAAAGAGGCTTTTTCAGTGTTTGTCTGTTGAAATATTACTGCAGCCGATGAACAGTAGTGGACTTTTTTTCACATATCTGTACTTTTACTTCACTACACGTCGAATGTCAAATACATGATTTTTTACTCAACTACGTTTAATGAAGTCAGTTGTTACTTTTTGTTTCCTATGGGATAAAAACATAACCACCAATCGGGGAAGAGCGGCGTTTTAAACTGGTTTTGATTGCCGCTTGGTGGCATCTACATATGACCAAAATACGGTTCAGCATCATTCCACTTAGAGAGGAACAAATGACGGGAGAAAGTTGACTAACGTGCTACAGCACTCGTGGTCTTATTTGCTTAATCATTTTGATAGACATCAATAGTTGTTTAAAACGTTTATATTGTTCTATTGATAGACGGGTGCGCTGAGAGTAAACAGTTTGTTTAAATGATAGTAACATTACAGCCATAATAAAATCATAGTACTTTTGAAAACTTCAGCACATTTGAATGCAAAAACTTTGGTACTTTTACTTAAATAAATGTTCAAAGGGAACACTTTACTGGAGTAATTTTACCTTGTGTATCTTGACTTCTATTTAAAGGCAGGGGGTTTGTTGTTTGAACCTGTTAACTACAAGCTAGAGGTGTTTATTCTAGTCAACCATCTACAGCTGCTATCGAACGCTGTGGAAACGAGACGGTCATGGCAGCGTTAAAATGTGGTCGGCACTGGCTGTGCTGCGCAGCCGATTGCGGCCTGGAAAGATCTAGGACTTGCCGTGTAAATATTAAATCGTAATGAAGCTCTAAACTGAAATGAGCTGCTGCATTCCAACACGCAGATACAATAAACCCACGGCTCGCCCGCACTTCCCAACAAAATGTGTGATGTCCTGCCCAAACACGAACCCTGTATTTCTCGCCGTGAGTGGAGTGGGCAATGAGGTGGGTGACTTTAGCACTGAAGTCCTTGCGGATGGTGCCGCCCATATGATGCACCAGGTTAACCAGGTTTACCTGCGAAAACGATGGATATATGAGGTCAGGTGCAAAATGCAAAATCTCAGGCGACAGAAACAATATCTGGATTAGCTACTAGACCGCAGAAACTCACCACTTCCTCTTTCTTGCGGAATCCAGTGAAACAGAGGGATAAATTCAGCATGGTGGTGGAGTACAGCGGGCGGGACGAGAAGGGCAGCGGCTACACGATAAGAGAGACAGGGTATTTTAGAGTTATTAGCATAGCCTGAGAAACAAACAAGGAAGACATAATAGAAAAATTTGAATATGAATAAACGTGTTTTAGTTAAGTCAACACATTTCCTTCCAAATCTCAATCCTACATCATGATTATGCCATGCACGTAGCAGTTACACTACAACAATAGATAAAGGTAGGAAGAGGACTGGACTTTAGAGGTGTGAACCTTAGACTGAGCGCAAGAGTCAGCATTTCAGTCTGTTCGAAAGCAAAGGAAATGTGAATTCAGGCCATGTTAGCATCACTGTCACTGCCTGCGTTTTTGTCAGCATTTGCAGGGGTGTAACGGAGGACCGCTTTGCTTTCTTGCTCCATCAGAACGGAGCTGGCGCTCGTGCGTGCGCCGTACAGGTGCTGCGGCACGCGCCGATAACCACAGCGCGTTTCGGTGTCTTTATACTAACACTTAAAAGCTGCTTAGGAATCAATTTGTCTTTGAGAGAGAACTTCACACCGTCAGATTTGCATTTAGTCTCTACGGGTAGAAGTTGAATTGTGGCTTTGGAAAGCTGGAAATGCTTCAAGTGAAAAATATAAAAGGGGCCTCAAGGCATAAATACATGTCACATGCATGTGTGAGTCACTGATCGCTTGTGTGTGTGTGTGTGTGTGTGTGTGTGTGTGTGTGTGTGTGTACACACTCATCCTCACCTCTCCTTTTCCAGCACAATGCAGTACCACTGGGGGGCCCAAAATGCGGTTGTCATTTTTGTATAAATAGCTGTAGTCAGGAGACTGGAAGTCCTTCAGTACAAAGACTGTCTCGTACTCAGCGTTTTCTCCATCCCCAAACTCTCTGACATTGTCTGTCTTTATACAGGGGACATTTATATCCTAATGGGGGACGTGAAAAAGAGACACAAAGTCAAAAGATACGCGTTTTTTTTTTTTTTATATAAATGATACCAAACAAAGAATACTGCAACCAATAACATACAATATTCTGATGGGAGCTGCTTCGCTGGAAAAAAATTTAAAGGGGGGGGGGGTTGGGGACTTGAACCTCGTTGCCCATCGAAAAATGTGTTGCTCAAAAGGAATTTAAAAAATCAAGTAGGAATGCAATAAAACAGTCTGCATTTCATGGCAGACTGAAACGGCAAAAAAGCTTCATCTCGGACTTTAATACTAAACAGCATTCCAGCGAAGCAGCAGGAACAATTTCAAAAAGACGAGAAACACACACAAGGGCAGTGCTTCTTGTGTTTACTCAAGGATGGCCCTCTGCATGATGAAATGTAGAAAAGGGTCGGTTTGCAAGAAGCTCTCGCTGAGGAACAAACCCCTGAAGAAAATGGGCCTTTTACCGAGCTACATTTCTCTCACACTAAAAGCATGTTAGTGAATTCCAAGTATTCTGTGACTCACCCTGCTTGAGTATGTAAGAGGGAATGAAAAGAAAACAGAAAGGTGAAGAAGAAAAAAAAAATACCCTCAGTAGATTAAGAACACCGGTGTGGATTAATTATTAACCAGATTAGCAGACGGATGACAAAAGACATAACACACCACATTAGAGATCAAGACTGATTTAGTTCACCACGTTGTGTTAAAAGTGAAAATTTCAGCAGGGAGTGTCCCAGCAGTGTCCGTTACATTACTCATGCAGCCAAACCCTCCGGGACGAACTCATGCATGCAAAGAGCCTCCCCGTCTCCGAGACGTACCATGTTGACTAAAGATTTTATTAATTTCTCGCCCGACTCTGAGCTCGGGTCACCTTCTTTAATCTTGACCACCGGGACTTCCATTACTCGGATGGCCTGGGAAAAAATAAATAAAATGAGTGTTCAAACATCAACCTGGCAACCTGGGCCTTACAAATTCAGCCCGATATCCACACGAGCGGGAAGGAGAGAACTTCTAACAAATGTCAACCCAAGTCCGGGAAGAAAAGTTCTCCGAATTCAAAGTGTGTGGCGAGTGGTCGATTCGCTCAGCTGCTGCTGGGTTTTTTTTTGTGCCTCTGATTAAGCTGTGTGAATGTGCCCCAACTGCAGAGTGGGAGCAGGAGCTGAGCATTTCAAAGAACCCGGCCATCTGACGGCCCTCTCATGCATTCTCAAGGGCAAAAAGAGGAGGATTTCTGGACCTGTGAGTTGACATCAATTTAAAAACGTCACCTGCTCGTCTGCCCACCCGCAACCCCCCACCCAACTACAAAGACTGGATTCGAGAAGGAACATTTAAACCTCACCCCAGGGACATCACTGTACAAGTCTAAAACAAACGGCTGATCAAATGTTGCGCTTTGAGGGTTTACAACAAGGGTTGTGCGATTAAAAAATAAATAAAAACCTCATGTCCTGATCGCTGTAGATCCATCATATGTATTATCAATTTTGGCAAAATAAATAAATAAAGATATATAGATATATATATATATATATATATATATATATATATATATATATATATATATATATATATATCTCATGATAAGATGATTCAGGATATCATGCAGTGTACATAGTAATAAACTGCTGGCGAAACTGAAGTGCTGCGTTTCAATGGGAAAACGGCTCTGATTGTATTTTTCAAGGCCAACATATGTAATTTAGAACGGAAAAAGGAGAATAAATGTATTTGACCTTGAAAATAATATATATATATATATATATATATATATATATATATATATATATATATATATATATATATATATATATATATATATATATATATATACACATACACATATACATATACATACACATATACATATATACACACACACACACACACACACACGATAACGATTCATCAGTAAAGCACGTCTGTGAAAGCTCCTATTCTCATCTCCTGCTATCGTTATCATATTACCCAGTGTTTCTTTTCAATCAAATTAGGACACAACCTGTGCATTTTGACGAGTCGAGACGTTTCGCTAATAAATGTGATCCACTGACTCACACTTCCTATTACAAGGCGAGCCCATGAAGAAAAGAAAAAAGAAAAAAAAAAAACACCTTTATGATTTATTTCATAAAATGAAGATAAACAGGAGACGGTGTTCAAACAACCCGAGATCGAGCACGTTTAAAAGCCCGGAGACTCGACGACAAGACGGCCGTTGTCAGAAGCTAATTGTTTAAAGGAGGTGCAGGAGGAAAATGTCAACATTTAAAGTGTATAACATTTAGCTCCTGACAGCAGGCTCATTTCGAATGGAAATTGGCCCCGGCACCTAAATGCAAACACGGCGAACAGATTTACCCACTTAACGTTAGAAATCACGCCTACTTTATCAAAGTGGGCTTCGAATTCAACACGTGGGGTTAAAAAAAAAAAAAGAAAGAAAAACAACCCACGCAAGGCAAACTGCTCTCTTAACGGCTCCACGCTCGGAGAACTAAACGGATTCGCTGGGAGCCGCCTGCATCCGTTCGCTAGCATTAAAACACAACTAAGTAACGGGAAACAACCCGATGTTTCCCGGATGCAGGAAGATAAACAAGTCGTCGTTATATTCCTGACTCGGGGTAAACAGGAAAACGGCTATTAATTGCTGACACTGAGGCGCATGACACCATGTGGACAGAAACCCTGAACCCCAGACACAAGTGTTGCACGGAAAACAGGAAACGCCGTGCGCACTGATCTGTCCGTGAGATAAAACAGCTAATCTCCTGCGGGCAAAAAAAAAAAAAAAAAAAGAACCTGATAGCAGAAAAGAAGTGGAATTATTATTTTTTTTTTGGTTAACTGTTTTCCCGCTGCATGTACACCAAATGTCAGAAAAATCCAAAACATTTTCTAGACGTTCAGATCAAATTCTGCTGTTAATTGCCATGTTTCCGCACAGCGGTTATTGAACGAATCAGCGGTTCTGTCTTCTGCTTATTGTAATGATGGCTTTGATAATATATACATTAGAATTAGAGCTGTATGTTGTGCCATGGCTTCGTTTTTCAGACTATCATTTTTTTTTTTATGCCACTATCAATTTATTGTGTCAATATCTACCATACGCATTTATGTATATACATATATTTTCTATAGTTTATATTTTTTTTTATCTATCCTTTCTTTTTTGGTTTTATCCATAACTCCATTCCTTTTCATGCTTTAATGCCGGACAGACGTAAAAAGCATTTCACTGCATGTCGTTCTCTGTATGTATGTGACGAATAAAATTAGATTTGAATAGTTTGTTTGTGTTTGTTTTTTTTATTTGATGTTAGTTTGCATATGGCTACCTGGTGCCTTGCTTTGTATGTATCCAACACTTTTTCCATTTAGACGGCGATACAATCTGATTTTTTACCTCAATCGCCTTTTCAAGTGCTGCGTCTCCGCCCGCATCCTTCACAAGCACAACCCTGGTCTTCACTTGACGCAGGATTTCTGAAAGACATTTTAAAAGCCCGGCGGCACAGTCAGCCTCCGAGGAAATACAAAAGCTGTCATAGAGAACATAAAAAAAAATAAAAAATAAAGAGACATCCAGTCCCTTTTGCAATATCTGAAAGAAATGACAGCATGCCAAAAGAAATGCCGATTCATGCGGACGGTGGAGAGCAAAGGGCCTTGTTTGTTTACCCTCTGCGTCGTCCGAGGTCAAACCGAAGAACGTCTGCTCCCTGGAGGACTCCGCCATCCTGGAGTCAAAGACGGACGAGTCCACCAGCAGGCTACGCATCGTCCCGAACGTGCTGTCTGCCATGGTGTCACCACCGGATTCTGAAAAAAAAAAAAAAAAATGAAAAACCTTCACAACAACTTGTGTAGTTTGTATCTGTTATCACCGTATTTACACTGATTATATTGTCTCTTATTAGAGCAGCCTCACAGCTCCAGGGGCACCGGTTTGATCCTGGACCCTCTCCTGTCTGGAGTGTCTTCAGGGTTCTCACGTGTCTCCAAAACGTGTCTACACTCAGAACAGTGGCTGGGCTGGGAAATATGTGATGCACTGGTGTCGCATTAATTGCATTCCTGCTTCAACACAGAGTTCCCAGTACAGGCTCTAGATTCCCAGTGGTTAAGATACTGGACCACCACTAGGCTGCACCTGCTGGGCCCTAAAGCAAGGCCCCTAACCCCTTAATTGTATGGATGGATATCGGAAGCTGCTGAATGTCCTAAATGTATAAGGTTTTCATAGAGATGTTAGTCTTGATGTTCATAATAATATAAGAAGCTCAAGAAAGAGGCTTAAAGCACAATTAAAGTGGTGGCAATGATTCCTCTTTTCTGGACAGCTGAAAGATGTAATGCAAAACCACACAAGAAACCGTTTTGAGCGGATTCTCTTCTAATAATGAGTCGGTCCATGAAGGTGTATATTTATAGTCCATGAACGTTTTGGTAAACACAAATAAATATATAAGCGCTCATGAACTGACAGCTTTTTGAAATGGTGAAAACGTGGAGCCTGTGCTCAAGTGTCCAGCAGGTTAAACAAACCAATAAGGAGGTCATTTTGGAGGTTCAACACAACATGGTAGATCTTACCGAGGAGCTCAGGTGCACGCAGATGTCCTCAGACTTCTCCCGGCTGGTTGCCCCGCTAAGCTAAACAGATTAGCAACACAGCACACCTGCTAGTTTAGACCCTGCTGCTAAACTTACCGATCGCAAAGTTATTGCTAAATAATATATATTTAAAAAACACGGCTCTTATTCCGTTTCAGGTCCGTGGAAAACGTTAATTAAAGAAAACCGCTAATATTATAAAGCGAGTCGAAACTACATTTTATTTAAGACATTTGGAAGTCGCACCGCTTCCAGCTCCCTCTGTGCCGAATTCAAACCGCGGAGCGAGCCCGGGAGCCGTGCGCTCATTGGCTGCGGGCTATGACGTCGACGGAACTGGCAAGTCGCGCCTTTTGATTGGCTGTTGGATTCAAATGGCGAATGCGTGCCTTGTGTGTTTGCAGAGTGACTTTCAAACACACAGCACACCCAGTGTATTCAGTGTTATTCTTCTTCATTATTATTATTAATATTCATTACCCACTTTATCCTGATCCTTATTCATACCTGATCCATGAACAGGTGGGAGGTGGGGGATTATTCATACCTAAGGGCAATGTGGCAGTCTTTCCACCTTACTACCCTGATCACACTGTACTTTTGTAAATGTATTTAACTATTACATAACAATAAGAGAACTCCCTAATCCTTATTTCTCTCTCCCATCTTCTTTCCTTCTCTCTCTCTCTCTTTCATTAAACATGCTCCTGAGTTACCAGTGACCAGAGATCCTGTCTCTTTCTTCTTTTCAACTGAAGAGCTATGGATTTGGATTGTAATGAATATAAACAGTCTGCATGTAGAGTTCAGCATGTAAGAGCCCATCACCGAACAGCACACTACAAACATAATGGAGCTGTAATGAACGGACATTCGGTTCTAACATAAATTCATATTTGAACCTATTTATTTCTGCAAAACTGATTTGGGACAATGTCCAGTGTTAAATGCACTGTCCAAATAAAACTGAACTGAAATTGAATTAAAACAAGACAACCAGCAGGACACACCGGAGAGACACTTACATGAGCACTGGAACCTGCAACCCTGAAGTTGTGAGGTGACAATTCATGCTTTCAGATGGAGGAAAATAGAGCTTTGTGTATAAATGTTAAAAAAATAATTTTGAAGTGAGTGTTGTTACATAAATAGGAAAGCACACTTCTCTTTCACGCCTTTTTCAGAGGCAAAGCCCCTTATGATTAGTGCAGGGATCAGTAAGAGACAGACTCCAGCAATTTATGTCACCATAAGCAGTCTCTGACATGAAGGTCAGTCAGCCAATTTGCCTTCAAGTTTCACTTGTAAAGCCTGTGTTAGTAAAGAAAACCTATTAATTTATGGCATGTTTGGAGCTTTTTTTTTTGTTTTGTTTTGTTTTGACCTTTAAATGACAGCATGCCATCTATCCAGGCACCCAAACGTGTACGCAAGGACACGCAATTCATTAGGGCTCCATTCGACTTGTAACGTGCACTTCAATAACTCCACCAAATGCGCTAGGCGACACAAAGCAAAACCGCAGCCTTTTCCTGGTGAACGAGACCCCCTGTAGAAGATCAGAATCTTTGTTTTTGCCAGTGTGCTCACTCCAACTTCACGGCCTCATGACGAAATTCCTCCCATGCCGGCCTCAAAAAGGTTCAGAGGCATTCTGTGCTGAGCCTGAAGGACACGCTGGTGGAAAAAATTATTTTTGTTTAGTTTTTTTTGTTCACACTTTTATTTTAAGTTTCTGTCTCTTCCTTTGTGCAAGTCATGCACTCTTTCCGTTGCCTACTGTTGGGCCCTCTGGAGCTTGAAAGCCCCTTCTTTGTAGAACAAAGGCCACTGAAGCTTGCTTTGCCCTATATCTGCCTCTTTCAAACCAACTACCTGCATGTCTTCCCTCTCCACATTCATAAACCTCCTTCTTGGTCTTCCTCTTTTCCTCCTTTCTGGTGACTCCATCCTCAGCATTCTCCTTCCAATATAACCCATGTCCCTCCTCTGCACCTGTCCAAACCATCTCAATCTCGCCTCCCTCACCTTGTCTTCAAAACATCCTACATGCGCTCTCCCTCTAATAAACTAATTTCTAATCCTGTTCATCCTTGTCACTTCCAATGAAAACCTCAAAATCTTCAGCTCTGCTACCTCCAACTCCGCCTCCTGTCTTTTACTCAGTGACACTGGTGTGGGAAAAAAACATGCTTGTTATTTAGACTTTTAATACCCTTTTGATTGGGTGAAACTTCAGTAAAGTGGCTTTTTTTTTTCTGGACTTTTTCTGGACTTTTTTTTTTATTTTATATAGTTCCTACTGTATATTAACACATCAGTGGCAAATGAAAGGAAAACCAACACGTTGGTCGTTAAGGTGTTCAGCAGTTTCTCTGTGAATCTCATTAGCTGAGATTTAACAAATCTCTGTAAGTGTGCCTCCATGAAAAATTCATATCAATCCACCAAAATCCACCAATAGGAACCCGATTTTACCATATTTTCTTTCACAGACTCATGTTTATCCACGAGTCCTGGCCAAGAGTGTCAATACTTTTTATTTTGACTGCATGTGTTGCTTTTTTTGTACTGACTTTTCTGAGTGTTGCACGACCTTTTCTGAGGTAAAAAAATCATCTTGGCCATGCAGTCTGACCTTGTGTAAAAGCCTAAGTGAATTATTACCTCCATGCTTGCAGATTCATAAAAAAATAAAAAGAAAAGAAGAAAATAAATAAAAAAAAAGAAAAAGTGATGTTTATTTTAACCTGAGCAGAACATAAAGGTCAAGCAGGTCAATGTTTTTATACTTAAAAGCCCCCAAAAAAGTGCTATAGTGTAAGAAATGGACCGCTTTAAGAGTAAACAGCGAGGGTCCTCTGACCTGCAGTGTTTAAAAAAGACCTTATAGAAGAAATAAAGAGGAAAAAAAAGGGCGTAACTGCAATGTTTACTTTGTATGTACAGTATTTAATCATATGTTTGGAAATGTAGACAGTAATACACTGACCATATGAACCAGTATGAAGCGTCGGCTTCTTGTAATAAATAAACAGTGTATTATAATCATCAGCAATAAACTCTGCAGTCCACATTTCATTTTTGTGCTTAGAATCAGACAAATTAAGAAATATACAGATGTGTGGTCAGTCTTGGAAAATGTTTACAGCCTCCACTTTAAAAATCAATATTACATGGTTCAATTGATTTTTTTTATCTTTTTTTTACATTCAACAGGGATGTCATAATAGAACAACCTTTCTTATTTGGTGAAGTATTTCTCGCTGTGAGACTATTACATTATCGGTAACAAGCTCTGGAATGTTCTGCTGTTTCGAGCAAAACGCAAAGGCCACGTTTGATACGCTGCCGAGAGTGATTTGTCCTCCGATTTGATTTCTTGACAAGAATTTGTTTGAATATATAAAAACAAAAAAAAAAGATATAATACATAGCTATTTGCTTTTACAGTACAGCTGAAACATTTTGGCCATGATAAAAAAAAAATATCAAATGACCGATAAAATTGCTTAGAGGCTGAACATCTCCAAGAGAGACAATTTCTGGATACGGAAATGAAGGTTTAAAGAGTAATTACTGAACAAATATGACACCAAATACAAAAAGAGGACAGAAATGTCCTGTAATGTGCATACACATAATATATCTGGGTTTTTTTCTTTGTTGTTTTTTACTGTAAATTGCTGCATTTTACCAACTGTATAAAAAAAAAGGTTATTTTGCTGAGATGACTTCTGTTCCGCTTGAATGTCTTTGATAAAGCGAAGTGGTCCGGGCTATGAGGAAAATCGGAGCGGGGGATTTCAGCAGGACGGGACAATTTCAAGTCTTTTTTCCACTCGACAAGACAAGATCGGGCCTGTTTTTTAAAACAAGCGGCGTGTGAACCGACGCTGAAACACTGCTCCGGGAACACGCTGGATTCCAGTTTTCTTCTTCGAGAATGTCAAAGGGTTGATTAGCTGCTACGGCACAGCGAAATTACAGCCGACTGTGACAGCTGGATGGCCTCGTCTGTTGATTTGCATCAGCAAAGTTCAGAGTCCAAAGGCCAAAAAAAACAAAAAAAAAAGAGGGAAAAAAATCCAAGCTCCAGTGCTTTTGTGCACTTTCTTGTCAACATGGCACAAATGGGTTTAGCAGCAACAGATTGTCTTCACTTTACAGTAATGCAAAGGTTCAGCAGGGACGTGTCCTGCGTGGTTCTTCGATGCATGGCACTATAATGAGGCAGAAGTCGAGACAAAAAAAAAAAAAAAAGAAAAGAAAAAGACATGTTCAACATGCAAATCTGTTCTCCTGGACTGTTGGCAGTCCAGCGCCCTCCTCTGCTTCCTCTGTGTCTGTGAGGGCCGCCGTACACAGGTCGCTGAAGATGTCTGGAAGGAGAGGATGGAAATAAGACAGTTTAATAGCGTTGTGAGATTGTCAATGCTAATCAACAGGAAATAGGACAGAGGGTTGTATGGGTACAAGACAAGACCTGGCAGGCGAAGAACGACATTAGCCAAACCACGTCGGTTAATCGTATTGAATGCAATAAGATACTTAAGAGAATTAGGATGGGATTAAAATATTAAATATGAACAAATAATAAAGAAAGAAGAAAACTCCAAACTGAAAGGTCAGCGAAAAGCTTTTAAGGCATCCTCCAGTATCCGTTAAGCAGCTTGTTATGGAAAGGGCGGGGCTTCAAGC
>NC_060892.1:20516489-20611562 GCF_014805685.1 Silurus meridionalis
CAATGGCATCCTCAGTAGAACGGTTCTGGCGGTACGCAAACTGTAGTGGGTCCAGTGTGTCTGGTGTTCACGCTGGTTGTGCCGCTAGCGCCGCTAGCGTGGTTAGCTGCAGCCTCGAAACGAGCCTAAAAGGTGTTTAGCTCGTCTGCCAAAGAAGCGTCCACATTCACCATTTTAGAAGATGGTGTTCTATAGTCCGTGATTGTTCTTAGTCCCTGCCACAGGCTCCTAGAGCCACCATGTTGGAACTGTGACTCTAGTTTCTTCCCATAGCACCGCTTTGCATCCTTCACATCTCTGCAAACACTGTAAGACGCAGCCTTGTACTCCTCCATGTCCCTGGTGGCGAGCCCCGTGTTTGTAGGCAACGGAGCCTGATCTCAGAGCGTCGCCGATGGTTTCATCCACCCACGGCTTCTGGTTAGGAAACGTTCTGATAGTGTTTTTTTGCACCGTATCAGTCGCTAGTTTAGATGAATCCCACAACTGCTTCTGTGAACATGTTGACGTCATCAGAGCTGCGCCTGAACATGTCCCAGTCTGCGTCATCCAAAGCGTCCTGCAGAGCGGCCATGGATTGGTCAGTCCAGCGCACCTCCCTCTGAACTTCCTGTTTCAGCCTTTGTTTGTAAACAGGCAAGAGGAAGATGGCGGCATGGTCCGATTTCCCAAACGATGGACGTGATTGTGCCTTGTAGCTGTTCTTGAATGTTGTATAGCAGTGGTCCAGTGTCCTTTCGCCCCTGGTGGGGCAGGTGATGTGCTGATAAAAGTTTGGTAGTGCGCGCTTGAGGTTGGCACTGTTGAAATCTCCTACCACAATGAGCACAGCATCCCGATGCTGTGTTTGGTGAAGAGTTAGTGTCTCGTGCAAATCCCATACTGCAGTGTCCGTGTCTGCTTGAGGTGGATTATAAACGGCACTGACTATGACCGAGCTGAATTCCCGAGGTAGATAAAAGGGCCGACATTTGATGGGCAGTAGTTCCAGGTTTAGTGTGCAGGAGCGTGAAAGAGGAACAATGCTTGCGCTGTTGCACCAGTGGTTGTTCACCATCAGACACACTCCACCTCCCCTTGACTTCCCCATATCCAGTGTTCTGTCCATATTGTAAACCGAGAAAATCGGCCAGCTGGATGGCGTGGTCCGGTACCGCTGGGTTCAGCCATGTCTCGGTGAAGCAGAGAAGTTTGCAGTCCCGAATGTCTCTCTGGAACTTGACCCTTGCCCTGAGGTTGTCGAGCTTGTTTTCCAGTGACTGGACGTTGGCTAATAGGATACTAGGTAAGGGAGCACGGTGTGCGTGTGCCCTCAGCCTGTTCCTGATGCCGGCTCGTTTCCCTCACGGACGCCGGTACAGATCGCGTCCTTTGTTTACTCTCAGGATCTCACTCGGCCAGCATGGGTCAAGGTGAGTGCATTGTACACCAATAGATATGAGTATCTATGTCATATCTAATTATGTTCATCTTGTGTAAATGGAACTAAAACTAGTAATAAAAGTAAACAAAAAAAGGAAAAACGTAGCCGGAGCAGTCGTGACGGCAGCCGACCTCACCGGCGCCATCGTGTGTGTGACAGTTTCAAAGTGACTACGGCCGGACAGTTTCAAAGTGACTACAAAATATTGCTACTTACCTACAAAGCCTTAAATGGTTTAGCAATCCATCACGCTCCTTGAAATCCCAAAACTCTGCTATTCTTGGATCTAGTCCAAAGTCCACAAAAGGTGGTACAGCATTCTCACATTTATCTCCTGAACTTTGGAATGGTCTTCCTGACAGTGTTTGGGGCTCAGTCCCACTCTCCCAGTTTAAGTGCAGATTAAAGATGTATCTTTTTAGCAAGGCCTACACATATACCTCATTATATGGTGCCCATCCCTCCTCAGCATGGCCAGGAGGTCGGTCTGTTAACCCTTTCCACGGTACATGCTTCAGGGCACAGCCACCTCCAGCGGGTGCCTCCCTACATCTCCCAGACCATGGTATGTGGACCTGGTGGCCCTTCTTGGGAAATTCTTGGGAAACCTTCCTGGATAATTCCTCCTAGGAGGGATCTTCTCTCACAGGCAGGCGGCACCTTGGTTCACCACCGCCCAGAGTTATGGAGGCTGTGGCCCCTGAGGGGGCACATGGGCACAGTTCCTAGCAGCTGGTTTCTCTAACAAGGTAGTGGAGACAATCCTTTACTCCAGAGCTCCCTCTAGGAGGAGGTCGTATGCCGCTAAATGGTGCCTGTTCTCTGTGTGGTGCAAGCACCACCAATTGGACCTAGTTAACTTCCAGGTTGGTTAAGTGCTGGAGTTCCTGCAGGAGCAGTTTGCATCAGGGTTGTCTCTATTGACCCTGAAAGGTTATGTTTCGTGGCTTATTGTGCTTCAATTGCTGAGCAGTCGCTGAGTTAAACACTCTTTGGTGACACGTTTCCTGTGCTGCACCCGGAGGCTCAGGCCCTAGAGTGCCTGTGTGTGACTTGGCCATTGTGCTGGAGGCTCTGTCAAAGCCCCTTTTGAGCCATTGGCCGAGGTGGCCCTTAGGTTTTTGCCATTTAAGACTGCCTTTTTTCTGGCTATATCCTCCCTGAAGAGGGTCGGAGACCTACAGGCTCTCTCCGTGGCCCCATTCCTCCTGGAGTTTACTCCCAGCATGGCCAGTGACTTTTTTTTATATCCACCCCGCTGACCTTAATCAGGTTCTATAACCTTGACCTTAGAGCCCAGCTCCCAGCTCCTCTGTCTTGCACTCTGGCTGTGCTCTTACACACTAGGCAGGGACTGGTTAGTGTGGTGTGATTCGACCCAAAGCTTTGCTATGCAGCTCGAGATCCTGAAAGGAATGTCTCTAGATATTGTATGTAACCCTAGTTCCCTGAGGGAACGAGACGCTGTGTCTCTAAGCCACTCTCCCGGCATCCTTGCCGCACTTTATTCTCCTTTCAGAAGCTAGCGTTGGCTCCACTGCATATGCGTTTTATGCTTCCTGGTCCTAACATCATACCACTGGCTGGATTACACACGTGATTCAGAGCATGGACAACAAAGCATTCACAAAGCATTGTGACACAGTGTCTCGTTCCCCGAGGGAACTAGGGTTGCATACATTAGTAGATTGGTAGAGACATTTAGTTTTCGGTCATTTAGCATTAACACAAAGATATTTATTAAAATTCTGAGAGACAGAAAATAGTTTTGAGTGTTCTTGTTCCTATATATTAAAAACTCTTTGCATGTATCCAAAAATATTTACTATAGAGAATGTCTGATTGGTGAAAACTAACAAGTCTGGTCTAAAAGCATGTTTATTCTTTGTCACATGTCGCTCAGTGAATAAATAAACTAAATCAGTAAAAATTTAGAACGACAATACTGCCAACAGTAGTAAAAGCTCTCTGCCGAAAGACACCAGGTAAATCAGAGCTGCGAAGATCCTGACCTGTCATGTTCCTGAAATAGCTTATTTGAGTCACTGTCTCTCAGCACTGGTCCAATACCTCAAGAGTTCCAGCAAGAGGGCACCCATTGTCTTCCAGTGCCCCCCAAACTGATAGCTGACCAAGAGCTTAGTATAATCAATGGGTACCTGGAGTCTGGGGAGAAACCTGATTTGAAGGTGGGATCATTGGTAGTAGCCTTATGGGTGAGGGAGTGAAACAGTCTGCAGTTTAAGAATGGAGTGTTACTCAGAAGCTGCACCCCTGGTAAACATTGCAACCACCAGACCTCTGCATGGAACTCTAGACCTGTTGCTGGAGCCTGATTGGAGCAAAACCAAGTATATTTTAGTGATCACTGATCACTTTACCAGGTATGCTGTAGCTATACCCATCAGGAACCAAAGGGCTCAGACAATGGGCAAATGCCTGTGGGATAACTTCTTTGTCTATTACAGGTTTCCAGAGAAGCTCCTCAGCAATCAGGGGCCCGACTTCTAGGGCAGATTAAATTACTTTATGGAGTCCTGCTATGCCACAAAGTGAGGACAATGCCTTATCATCTCCACAGCAATCCTGTGTAGCTCTTTAACATGACACGGCTTCAGACGTTAGAAACCCTAAATGGTAAAGGATAAACTTGTTGGAAACTTTGTGAAACCCTTGGTCCATGCATATAATTGCACTCATAATGTCTCGACAGGATTCCCACCATACAAGGTGATGTTTGGGCAGCTGCCAATTGATCTGAGGCAGAAGGGGTCACCATCAGAGAATTAAACAGCCAGTTCAAGGAGTTTCTTATTAGACCCTAGCCAGAGTCTGAAGGAAGTCCTTAGTCACAAATAAACCGTAAACCACCAAAACAGTTGTGCAATCCGCTCTCTTTGATTATACAGTCACTGCTGCAGGGGGTCAGTACCGCTTTTGCAGTGTCACTGGAGGAGCCTAATTCTCCTGAGGGTAATTCTCTGGAAGTGTACAGTAGATGTCCTTCTGCTTTAGATTCACAGTCCCCTGAAATAAATAAATAAATGCAGTGCGACCTGCATATTTTCATATCTGGGGAGCGTTTAATCCGGGTAACTCAGGCTACCACTGACGAGTCTAAAAGTTAAGGAAAATGAAAGGAAGAAAATATATAATTCGAGAGACAAATAGGAAGTTAATTAGAAGAAAATATGGGAATTTAATCAGAGTCATGGTGAAAGACACTTTTAAGGGCTAATAGTAGAAGCAAACCGAGATTAATTCCTTATTTAATTAATAAAAGAATGCTCCCTTGTGGTGTGTGTGTGTGTGTGTGTGTGTGTGTGTGTGTGTATGTGTGTCACTAACAGACATACTGGGGCCGAGTCCTGTGCAGTCAACCAGAGAGGCCAAGGGGGTTATCTGGCTTTCAGGTTGGTGTGTGTGTGTGTGTGTGTGTGTGTGTGTGTATACTGTGTAAGGTATAGAGACTGGCTTGTGTTATTAATTGAATGCTGCTTCGAAGTCAGCTGAATAGGTCAGGGTTTGTCCTGCTTTGTGTCTTCCGGGGTGGGGGTATGACACTGTGGTATACAAACCCCCAATAAAAGTGTAAGCCGTGGTGCTCATCCTTTGATTAAAATGCAGATGTCAAAGGTTAAAAGGAATCCCAGGTGAAAAAGTAATATACTTAAGTTGTTTTTATTTGGATGCACTTATTATATTTATTTTATACTATACTAAGTGCATATTAAATGTGTTATTTTGGAACAACTTTATGTATATTTGGTGTAATTTAAGATTATATTTATAATAGACTTTAATGCTATACTTGAAGTAGAGTTGAAGTACCGTAATTTCCGGACTATAAAGCGCACCCTTATATAAGCCGACAAATATTTTTTATTTTAACATAAATAAGCCGCACCTGTCTATAAGCCTACACTAATGTACTTTACACAGGCTTTAACGAAAGACACGTTACACACGGTGTAACGGGTGAAATATGTTGCGCTTCTAATAGAAGCATAGCTGTATTTTGGGAATAGACTGCCACTGCATTCTTCCACTATTACTGCATGTGTGGAGACCGAGGATTATGTCCTTTTTATTTTCTGATGCTCATTTCATGACCCGGAAGTTTCTTTGACTAACCCATAACGCTGTTGCCAAGAAAAATAAAAAAGCATGAGGACTCGGTCTATTTTTTTGCTTTGTTACGGGAGCAAAAAATTTAGGTACGAGCTCGAGACGCCGCTGCTAGATGGCAAAGCAAAGCCAGAAAGCAAAGATTGTGATGAAAATTTAGATAATCAAAGAAGAAAACATTTTTTTAAAGTTTAGGGATACGTAGTGGATAGGAGAGATAGTAAAAAACGAGTTTTCCCTCCGCTTCCGCTTATCGCCTCTACCCCCTCCACACACACACACACACACACACACACACACACACACACCCCACCGGCATTTTCGTTAGCTCAAGTCGTCTCATCTCCAAGGAAAATACACTAAATAAAACCTTATTATATCTTTGCATACTCTTTCTATTATGTTTTATACAAGATTTGTTATTTAGAAATGTATTTTCCAATTTAATTACATGAAACATAAAAACGGGGTGTCATTTTGAGGGTTGGAACGGATTAATGCCATTTTAAGTATTTTCAATATGGAAAACTGATTTGATGTGCGAGCAAATTGAGATACAATCTAGTCCAAGGAACGAATTAAACTCGTAGGTCAAGGTACCACTGTATTTCTCTGGGGAGTTTATCTTTTGTCATCGTACGTTTAAAAATCAACACCGGTGGAAGTTTTTCTCCCGAAGCCATGCAGCTCAGAACACAGGTGAGGTGCGTTTTTTTCGTTTCCGTTCGGAGATTTCATTGGTCTAATGTTATGGGGTTCAGTTTTTTGGCTTGAAGTTTGTGAAACAGGGAAAAACCCAGGAAAAATCCACAAATTAGCCGCTTCGTTGTTTAAGCCGCGGGGTTCAAAACGTGGGAAAAAAGTGGCGGCTTATAGTTTGAAAAATACGGTATACTTTAAGCTTCAAATTAATGTGTTCCCAGTATATTTACATCATAACTAGGATTGTATTAGCAGAACACTAGAAGTGCTGCAGTAGTTTATTAAGAATATGTTTTGCTAAATCATTCAGAATTATATTAATATATTTTTATTGTACTAAAAATACAGTGCAATATACTCCTTTAGTTCAAAAAACCTTTTAAATTGTATAAAATGCACACTGTCTTAGAAAACTCAAAATCTTTAATTTACTTAATTCACAAGGATCATAGTAATCTGCACAAACAGACAAAATGTACTAAACAACTAAGTGCAGAACAAGCAAAAAACAAAAACACAAAAAAACAAAAACAGTTGTAGAGTGGACACTGTTTAAAACAAACATAAATCAACCATATCCTCACAGTGCAGGGCCACTTTTCTTTGAACAGGCCTCATTGTTACATTTTCTGAAAATGAGGGCTCACACCTCAGATACTGTGGTACTTGGAAATTCTTTTATTTCAGTGTCTGTGAAAAGAGAAAAATAAACTATTTAAAAACAAAAGCAAAGTTTACCACTCTTATTTTTTACCTTTGTATTGCAGTACAATAAGATGTAATGATATTTCTCTGAATTTTCTCATTTTTCAAGACGATAAAGTAAAATGTTCTACATTGCACCCATTTTAATACTTATTTCTAACATGATTAGACATGAAATATAAAATAATCATGTAAATTTAGAATAGGAGTTTATATATAAAATATGTAGAAAAATAGCAAAAACATTAAGTCTTTCTGAACCATTATGAGGTCTACACAACATTTCACAGTATGACAATAAAGCTGATAAACTGTGCTTAAGTACAAGTACCCAGCCCACAATTACTGTATAATAATGTACAAGAATTTTAAATGTTAAATTCCTTATTATGGAATTTAATTTAACATTTAAAATTCTTGTACATTGTTATACAGTAATTGTGGGCTGGGTACTTGTACTTAAGCAACCTACAATTGTTACAATGGAGAGCTATTACTACCGTTAGTTGGTGTAACCCAGGGCTCCCAAAATTATGGCCCCCACATTTAAAATGGCCTTCTTAACAATGCCAGTGACATTATTATTATTATTATTATTTTTTGTTTTTATATTTTACTCATATCATATCTTTATCTGATAATAAAGGTTATACTTTTAAACTTTCTTCCCTTAATTATTGAGGCACGAATAGTTGATCGCTGACTTTAAGAAAAGCTGACTTTTATGCCAGAAAGCGGACATTAGAGGTGTTACATATTTGTGTTATTAGAGGTGTTACAGAGGTGTTATATATATATATATATATATATATATATATATATATATATATATATATATATATATATATATAATGTAACATACTAGGATTTAGGACAATGTATATATTTCATTGTGTGCATTTTATTTTCAAACCCATTTAATAAAAGATTTTATTATTGTTATACTGTACGAATATATTGTCTTGATGGGGCATGAAAAATAGAAAATGAAGATTTTTCTCCCTGTATGAGGGACAGACTGCTTGTCCAATCAGGTTTCGGAGGTGGATTGGATTTTGGGGGGAACGCGGAAAAAAGAGGAGAGAGAGAAAAAATGACGGTGCGGGATGTTTTCCCAGGAACTAGCAATATCTAGACATTCAGATGAAGTACGGTCAGCCCGGGGATAACGAATACCGTTTTCGATCTGTTTTGAAATCCGACGACCAAAGTGATTGTCGCCTAACAGCAGATTGGGAGAGTTCGGGACCCGGCTGACAAGCGAAACCAGACGGACTTCAGCCAGGTGTTAACTTGCTGACTCTTGCGTGCCAGTGGAGTTGTGATTGTCTACAATTCTTTCCGTTTTTTTTCCTTCACAGATGACCCTGAAGCAGGGAGGAGTACAGCCGGAGAAATCCCTGATTTACTGAATGAGAATCATTTGGTTTCGTGAGTAACTTGGAAACTAAAAATGTTATCTGAAGCACCTGTTTTTGTTGCTGAATAGATGCCTTATCAAACGTGCACCAACGCTAAGTGCCCCAACTAATTACATACCCGGGTATTTCTATATAATGTGTTTTCTTCATATTGTTTCCTTTTGAACTGACTAATCAGTTATTGGTTTTAAGAGTCATTGACTGTCTATTTCAGTTTACTGCCACGTCTGCCTTGGAATCGTCCAAAGGAACTGAACAGGCTGATTTATTTCTGTTTCTATTGCTGATATATAGAAATCCCTGTCTGAGTCTAATTTAACATTTCTTTAATTTACTGTGATTACTTCAGATTGATTTAGAATAATAAATATCTTGTTTTTGTTGATATTCCAGGATAAATGTTTCGGGATTTATTGAGAACATACTGATCAACTTAACATTTTGGAGGCACCGGCATAGACATTTCTACTGTTTTTCATTGTACTTTGGGAAAGGAAACTATAGGTGAAAGGCCAGCATAATTCTCAATCCAACAGCTGGGACCACAGGCTCCTGTGCGCCAAAACCCTATACACCCGTAACCATAAGAGGGTTACATATATAATTAAAAAAATATTATTTATATAATTATATTTATTCATGAATATATTCATATTTATTTTCTTCAGCACAGTTTTTTAAATAAAGTTCAGTAGCTATTATTTTACATGGATAATTTTGGTTTGTTTTTTATCCAGTATCCAAAAATATCGGTGCTAAATTGGCTATCAGGAAGTATAATCCAACCTAGCGATCGGTATCCATAAAATCCACTGTTGGCCGACCTTTAGTTATTAACATAATTATTTGTTAAATTAACCTTTTTAGGTTACCAGTTTCTCTGTGCATTTACGTGAGGCCTCATACCAGCTTCAGTTAAATATTTTGTCTCCCATCACGAAAGTCAAAATTACATTTGGAAGGAATGCTTACAGTGACCAATGACTTACTCCATGTAAGCATAGGCAAGTGCACAATCTAAAAAATTGTAAACCTATGCTTTAACAAACAAACAACAACAATTTAATTTAAAACATCATTTACAATTAAACATAACTCACAGGTTGGATTAACAATACAAAAGCTAGAATGAGTGGCAGAATAATTTTGTAATCAAAATAAGAGAATAATTTTGTAACACAAAAAAACAAACCAAAAAAACCCACTATGGGTTGACCGATGACTTGAAACATTAAATAAATGTTTCATGTTTACAATTTTCATTCCTGTCAATTTACCTTTCAAAGCTTTGGCAACATCATCATCAAGCACTACATGAGTTTTCTGGGGAGATATCCTCTGTAGCAGGCTGTTCTCAAATGTGTGTTACATTGGATAAAAGGTTAGAATACCAGGCTCAACACCACCGATTACAGTGCATCTGGAAAGTATTCACAGTAAGGCTGTAACAGTTCATCAAATAATTTGATTACAATTAATAGTTTGGATGTCAGCCAGCGCGCACTTCCGGTTCTCGCAACCGTCCCGGCCGCCGTCTTGCCATTGCATAAACAGACGCGGATTCCTCGTGTCTCTGCCAGATTATCTCGTCAGCTTCCTGCCCCCTCGTTTCGCTTCCCGGATCCATTGGTTACTGATTTGGATCTTCCGGTTTTCCTCGGATTCGCTTTTGCCGCGTTTTTTTTTTTTTTTTTTTTTGCTTCTTTTGTCTGTTGTTCTCTCCCTGGTTCCCTCTCTTGCACTGTGGTCTTACGTTTTCGGACACTTTATTTTTGTGCGTTTTTTCTTACGTGGACTATTCAGCATGTGGTCATAAGTTACCGGACACTTTGTTTTTGTTTTTTGTACGTGGACTATTCGGCACGTGGTCATATGTTTTCGGACACTTTGATTTTGTGTCTTTCTGTGAACAATCCAGTGTGGTTGTAAGTTTCTGGACACTTAGTTTTTTGTGTTTTTTACGTGGACTACTCAGCCTGTTGTTTCCTCTGGGTTTTGCCTGAAGTTGTTTTTTGTTAATTAAGACGTTGATTATATACCTTGCTGGCGTCCTGTATTTGGGTCCAACTACCCGCACCCTGACAGTACTATCTTGCCAGACATGGACCCAGCAGACGACCGCCAGACTTAACTCTCCTCTCTGGTGCAGATCACCACCTCCCATCACCAACAGATACAGGAACTGGCAAATGCAGTTTACGTATTGCAGCAATACGTGAATTGGCCCTTTAGTGGAACCAAGCCCCTGTTGCTCAGGCCTCCATTTCAGAAAACCCCACTGCTCATCCCCCTATGTCAGCAAACCCAGCGCCCATCCCGCCACAGACGCCTTGGTGTGGGGTTCATCTACCAACCCCTGAGTGCTTTGCAGGACAGCGGGGGGAGTGCAGGCCGTTCCTGTTAAACTGCGAGATCACTTTTCAGCTTCAGCCATCGTCTTCCCCGGATGAACTTACCAAGGTGGCCTATGTGATCTCCCTACTTTCGGGTAAGGCCAAACGGTGGGCCACAACAGAATGGGAACGTCAGTACTCAGTCTGTGCCTCCTACCATGCATTTTCCGAGGAGCTACGCAAGATGTTTTTACTCAGCTACCCCTCCGGCGGGATGCCGCCCGGTCCTTGTTCCAGACCACCGTAGCCAAATATTCGGACACGCCGCAGCAGAGAGTGGGTGGGATTCCACTGCTCTCTACGTTGCTTTCATTAGGGGACTTAACGCTGAGATCAAGAATGAGCTCGCAGTCCGAGATCTTCCAGAGGGCCTGGACACCCGAATCGACTGGCGGATGAGGGAGTTCTGCTCTGAGGGGGGGTGCCTTAGACCCTGGCAGCCTGGTCTATATCCCGACCCACCTTGCTTCCATATTTCACCAACCCTGTCTCCACAGCCCATGGAAATTGGCCGCTGCCACTTCTCCTCTAGTGAGAAGGAGAGGTGTCGCTCTCACAGACTCTGCCTGTATTGTGGCAAGGCAGGGTACATTGCCGCCCCCTGTCCAGGGCTCGGCGTTGAAAATGGGGCCAGCGCCGGGCCAAGGACTCCCAGCCCCCTCTAGACCGCTGCTTAATTCAATTCAAATCATTTTTATTTGTATAGCGCTTTTAACAATGAACATTGTCTCAAAGCAGCTTTACACAGATAATGTGGTGATTAAAAAAATATGTTCTTTGTAAGTAAGTTTGTCCCTAATGAGCAACTGTGGCAAGGAAAAACTCCCCGAGATGGCATAAGGAAGAAACCTTGAGAGGAACCAAACTCAAGAGGAACCCATCCTCATCTGGGTTGCACCGAATGTCCATTTGAAGCAGATATACAATGTTGCGGGGTACAGTGATGATGATCAGAAGCGAACTGTATCCTGAGTCAGTGTAGCAGACTGTTGACATTAACTACAGTCCGATCCATTCTCAAAGCGCCCGTTCTTACTCCGTAATTTCATGGAACCACCCAAGGTGTTGATGAGTAACCGTCACAAGCTGCACAGAGTGGCCTCCAGTCAAAGAGAACAAAGGCAGGCCTGGACGAAATGGGAAGATCCACGGAGGGGAGAGGGGCAGGAACAGTGGTCACTGGAGCCTCAGAAGCATGTTTAACTCGACCGAGAGAGAGAAAGAGAGAGAGAGAGTAAGAGAGAGAAAATGGTGACAGGAAGAGAAGGATATGGATTATTAAGTGTCCTTATTGTTGTATGAAAGTTAATGTCACTGTGCGGTTTGGACTCCGGCAAGACTCGCAAGGTTCTTGCTTAAGGTTCAGATCAACTTTAGGGGCCACAGCCATGAATTAGCTGTGTTTGTTGATGCTGAAAAACGCTGAATTTTTGGATGAGGAATTTGCTCGCCAACTGGGCATCGAGACCGAACCACTCCCTGCGCCTCTACTGGTCCGTGCCTTCGACGGCTACGTTCTTCATCGAGTCACTCATCGGACCAAGCCCCTCCTCGTCTCCACCATGGAACAACATCCTGAATGTATATCGTTCCTCATCATCCCTTCATCGCGAGCCCCTGCCATGTTCGGGTTCCCATGGTTGCAGAGGCATAACCCTCGCTTGGACTGGACTAATGGCTGGGTGTTGGAATTGGGAATCTCGTGTCAAGCCAGCTGTCTCACCTAAACCCCTCAGATCCTAACTCATTCGGGGATGGACTCTCCCTCTGATCTCAGTTCTGTTCCTGCAGAGTATCATGACCTGGGCACCGTCTTCAGTAAAGCCAGGGCCTTATTACTACCTCCCCACCGTCTTTATGATTGCTCTATTGACCTATTGCCGGGAACTACACCTCCCTTGGGTCGCCTTCACCAAATAACTGGTCCTGAAAGAGAGACTATGACTGATTACATCCGGGAGTCCCTCGCATCTGGTATCATCCGCCCTTCCTCCTCCCTGGCTGGGGCGGGTTTCTTTTTTGTGGAAAAGAAGGACAAGAGCCTCCGCCCTTGCATTGACTACCGGGGACTTATCTCAATCACCATTAGGAATCGGTTCCCCTTGCCCTTGATGTCTTTGACCTTTGACCTCCTCCAGGGGTCCACCATCTTTACCAAGCTGTACCTTCGCAACGCTTACCACCTCGTACACATCCGGGAGGGGGACGAATGGAAGACACACCAGCAGGCCTCAACACACCAGCAGGCCACAATGAGTACTCGGTTATGCCGTTTGGTCTCACTAATGCCCCAGCTGTCTTCCAGGCCCTGGTCAACGACATCCTTCGGGACATGCTCAATCGTTTTGTGTTCGTCTACCCAGACCCCGTCTCACCTCCACTCATCAGCCTTTCTCTTGAAACCCTGAGGCGGAACAGGCCTTTCTACACCTCAAGACCCGGGTCACCTCTGCATCTATCCTTACTCTGCCCAAACCTTTCCCGCAGTTTATCATTGAGGTGAATGCCTCTGACAAAGGCATGGTCCTATATAACCTTGGATTTTGTTACCGGTCTACCCCCCTCAGCTGGCCATACTACCATTCTCTCAGTAATTGATCGGTTTTCCAAGATGGCCCATTTCATACCTCTTCCAAAATTGCCCTCAGCCAAAAAACTGCTCAGCTCCTGCTACAGCATGTCTTCTGGCTCCATGGTCTCCCAAGTAATATAGTTTCGGATCGGGGCCCACAGTTTACTGCCAATTTTTGGAAGGAATTCTGCCGCCTCCTGGGTATCTCGGTCAGCTTGTCTTCCGGGTTTCACCAAGACCTGGAGATGGCCCTTCGCATCCTTTGCACCCTCAATGCCTTATGGGTATCTCAATTGATATGAGCTGAATATGCACATAATACGTCTGCAGCCACCAGCCCCCCTTTTCAGGCCGCTTATGGTTACCACCCACACATTTTTTCCTCCCAAGAAGTTGAGGCCTCAGTACCATCAGCTGGTGCCTTGGTCAGGCGATGCCGCCGTGCCTGGAAGAAGATCCGGGCTGCTCTCCTCAGGTCTTCCTATTCCTATGCCCGCTGGGCCAATCGCAGGCGCAGACCAGCACCCGGTTACCGCCCTGGCCAAAGTGTCTGGCCCTCTATCAAGGACCTGCCCCTAAAGGTTGCATGCAGGAAGCTAGCCCCTCGCCAGAGTTTTCCGTGTCCACCCCACCTTCCATGTTTCACGTCTCAAACCGGTCTAAGCTTGCTCCATTGGTTCCTCCACCAGACCCGCTCCATTTGCCCGGGTCATTGACATTTACATTTACATTTGCGGCATTTAGCAGACGTCCTTATCCAGAGCGACGTACAAACGTGCTTTAAATCTCTAGTAGTGAATAAATCTACACTGGTACGCAAGAATACAAACTCAATATAAATATAACTCGAATTCTACAAACTTGGAAAGTGCTAATTTAGGTATTTCAGGAAGAGGTAGGTCTTCAGTCATCGCTTAAAGAAAATCAGGGACTCTGCTGTACGGACATCTAGGGGAAGTTCATTCCACCACCTCGGTGCCAGAACAGAGAAGAGCCTTGAATTGTACTTACCTCTCATTCTGAGAGAAGGTGGTACCAGTCGAGCAGTGCTGGAGGATCTCAGACAGCGTGGTGCAGTGCGAGATGTGATGAGGTCACTGAGGTAAGATGGTGCTGGTCCATTTTGGCCTTGTAGGCAAGCATCAGTGTTTTGAATCTGATACGTGCAGCTACTGGAAGCCAGTGAAGGGAGCGCAGCAGTGGGGTGGTGTGGGAAAACTTGGGCTGATTGAACACAAGTCGTGCAGCTGCGTTTTGGATCATTTGCAGTGGACGAATAGCGTTCAGGGGAAGACCTGCCAGCAGAGAGTTGCAGTAGTCCAGTCTTGAAATGACAAGAGACTGAACAAGCAACTGGGCAGCCTGTATGGACAGAAATGGTCGAATCCTTCGGATGTTATAGAGAAGAAATCGACAAGAACGAGCAACATTAGCGACATGTGGGAAAAAAGACAGTTCATTGTCCATAGTTACCCCAAGGTTACGAGCAGTGGCTGAAGGAGAGCAGAGAGTCATGAAGTGTTATTTGTAGATCTTGACCTGGAGATGAATCACCTGGGATGACCAGCAGTTCTGTTTTGCTGGGGTTGAGTTTAAGTTGGTGAGCCCTCATCCATAAAGATATGTCTGACAAGCATGCTGAGATCCGAGCGGAAGCTGTGGTATCTGATGGAGGAAAGAAAAGATGAGTTGAGTGTCATCTGCATAGCAGTGATAAGAAAACCCATGTGAGGATATGACTTCACCAATGGAGTGGGTATAGAGGAGAAAAGGAGGGACCAAGTACTGAGCCTTGTGGGACACCAGTGGTGAGTCTGCATGGGGCAGATGTGGATCCTCCATGTTACCTGGTATGAGCGACCTTCCAGGTAGGAAGCAAACCATTCCCATGCTGTTCCGCAGATACCAAGGCTCTTGAGGGTTGACAAAAGTGTCTTGTGGTTGACTGTGTCAAATGCTGCTGAAAGGTCCAGAAAGATAAGTACAGATGATAGCTTGGCTGACCGAGCAGCATGTAGTTTCTCAGAAACAGCCAATAGGGCCGTCTCTGTGGAATGTGCCGCTTTGAACCCAGACTGGTTCGGATCGTGGAGGTTGTTCTGTGAGAGATAGACAGACAGTTGGTTAAAAACAGTGCGTTCCAGAGACTTAGAAAGAAAGGAAAGGAGTGATACCGGTCTGTAGTTGTTGATGTCTGATGGATCCAGAGCCTGTTTCTTCAAGATAGGATGACCCTTGCTTGCTTGAAGGTAGTTGGTACATAGCCAGATGTTAATGACCCATTGATGATTGTGGAGATGAAGGGCAGGAGATCTTGCGTGATGGTCTGGGCGTAGTTGAAGGATTGGATCCAGAGGACAGGTGGTGGGATTGCAGGATCGGATGACTTGCAGTATCTCATCTTCTGTTAAGGTTGAGAAGCTTGACAGAGACGTAGTGGATTGTTGGCTGTGTTGTGTAATCATTGTTGGAGAGGAAGTGAAGGTCTGGCAGATTTTCCTAATCTTCTTATCATAGAAGGAGGCAAAGTCATTAGCAGTCAGGGAGGATGGAGCAGGTGCAGCAGGGGGGTTTAGTAGAGAAGAGAAGATGTTGTGAAGCTTACGAGGATCTTGTGCAGAGGCCTCAAGCTTTTCCTTGTAGAAGGCAGTTTTGGCAGAAGTCACCTTCAAAGAAAATTTGGTCAGGAGTGCACGGTAAGATGAGAGGTCTACATCAAGCTGTGAGAGGTCTACATCAAGCTGTGATTGACGGTGGCGACGCCTTCACAGTGCACCTGTCTCCTACACTCAAGACCCCGAGGAAGAGGCTTACAGTACCTTAAGGACTGGGAAGGTTACGATCCTGAGAAACACTCATGGGTGCCTGCACGTCACATTTTGGATCCCATTTCCTGTTTTCACCTAGAACACCTGGACCAGCCTGGTGGGCCGTCTGGAGCCGGCCTAATGGGAGGGGTCCTGTCAGCCAGCAGCGCGCGCTTTCGAGGTAGCGCGAACTCGCAACCGTCCCGGCCGCCGTCTTGCCGTTGCATAAATAGACTTGGATTCCTTGCATTCTTTGCCAGATTGTCTCGTCGGCTTCCTGATTTTTTTAAAACTTTTCTGCCCCCTCGTTTCGCTTCCCAGATCCTTTGATTACTGTTTTGGATCTTCCGGTTTTCCTCGGATTTGCTTTTGCCACTGGTTGCAGCTTGTTTTTTTTTTGTTTATTTTTCTTCTTTTGTCTCTTGTTCTCTCCCTGGTTCCCTCTCTCAGCCATTCCCCATTCTGCGCTGTGGTCGTAAGTTTCCGGACACTTTGTTTTTGTGTTTTTTGTACGTGGACTATTCGGTACGTGGTCATATGTTTTCGGACACTTTGTTTTAGTGTTTTTGTGTGAACTATCCAGTGTGTGGTCGTGTTTTCGGACACTTCATTTTGGACTACTTAGCCTGTTTCCTCTGGGTTTTGCCTGAATTTGTTTTTTGTTAATAAAGATGTTGATTATATACCTCACTGGCGTCCTGCATCTGGGTCCAACTACCCGCACCCTGACATTGGATTGATGATTCATAGTCCATTTAACTAAACACAGAACACTGTGTTCCCACAAACCATTATTACACCACCCGCTAAACTCTGGAGCGCTCTGCACAGGTAACAGCAGACCCTACAAAATGAAAAATGGAAGAACGGATAGAAAACAGCAAGGGGCAAGGAGAAGATTATGGCCAAAAAAAACGCCAGAAAGTTTCCAAAGTTTGGGATCATTTCAAACTAATACAAAGAAAACACAGAATTGTATATTTTTATTTATCAGTGGTGCAACAGTTAACAAAACTCATGGTTCTGATCACATTATGTTTTTTAAGTCACGGACCGGATAATTTTTCGGATCAGCCAAAAAGTGAAGGAGACAAAGTGAAGGAGACAAAGCGTTTCTCTTTGCTTGCAATTTATATCAAGAAAGGTTACAGCAAGAAAATGCTCCTATACATACATACATACATACATACATACATACATACATACATACATACCTGAAGGACTCTCAGACCATGATAAACAAAGATTGAACTATTTGGCCTGAATGGCATGCATCATGTCTGATGGAAATCAGGCACCACTCATCACCTGGTCACTACCATCCATAAAGTGAAGCATGGTGGTGGCAGCATCATGCTATGGGAATGTTGAACTGGGAGACTGCTCAGGATTGAGAGAAAGATGATTTCAGCAATGTACTGAGATATCCTTGATAACCTGTGCTCTCCACCTCTGGGACGACGTTTTTTCTTCCAACAGAACAACGACCCTAAGCACAGAGCCAAGATAACAAAGGAGTGGCTACTAGAAGCTCTGTGAATGTCCTCGAGTGGCCCAGCCAGAGCCCACACTTGAACCTGATTGAACATCTGGAGAGATCTTAAGAAATTGCTTTGCACTGATGCTCCCCATCCAAACTGATGGAGCTTGAGAGGCAAAAAAAAAAACCGCCCAAAAATAGGTGTACCAAGGTTATAGCATCATACTCAAAAAGACTTAAGGCCATTATTCTTGCTAAAAGTACTCCAACAAAATACTGAGCAAAGGCTGTGGATACTTATGTATATGTGATTTTTTCCATTTAATCTTTTTTGGAATAAGGCTGTAACATAACAAGATGTGAAAAAGTGAAGTGCTGTAAATACTTTCAGATGCACTGCACATTATATTTGTTTTATATTATTAAACAATAAAGAAACCAAAGAGAATTAAAGACAATGTATGTTGATTGCTCGTTTATTTCAAAATATGGTATTTCTAATTGAACTGTCTACTTTATCATGGGCCCCATCATAGCACAGAGTTACAGAGCACGGCGCTAGTTAAGGTGGTAAATGACCTGTTATTGGCCTCTGATCAGGGTTTTGTATCCTTACTTGTTTTGCTCGACCTTAGTGCAGCTTTTGACACCATTGATCACACTATACTACTTGCTAGACTTGAGAACGTTGTTGGAATAAAAGGAACAGCTCTCTCTTGGCTCAGGTCTTATTTGACTGATCGCTATCAGTTTGTTGATGTAAATGGTGAGTTCTCCACACTCTCTGAGGTAGTTTGGTGTTCCTCAGGGATCTGTCTTAGGCCCTCTGCTTTTCTCTTTATATATGCTGCCTCTTGGTGAAATTATTCATAAACATGGGATTCGCTTAACAATGTTGAGAAGTGTGTAAAGGACATTAGACAGTGGATGCTTGATAACAATCTTCTGCTTAACTCAGATAAGACAGAAGTACTTTTACTAGGACCACATGCAGCTAGACGCAAACTTTCCGATTACGTAGCATATCTGGATGGTGTTTCTGTTTCAGCATGTATGGCTGTCAAAGACCTTGGTGTTATTATTGACCCTAGTCTTTCCTTTTAGGCTCACGTGAATAATATCACCAGGATCACCTTCTTTCACCTTAGAAATATTGCTAAAAATAGAAATATGATGTTGTTACAGGATGCAGAAAAACTAGTTCATGCTTGTGTTACTTCTAGATTAGACTACTGTAACGCTTTACTGTCTGGGTGTGCAAATAAGTGCATATATAAGCTTCAGTTAGTTCAGAATGCAGCAGCAAGAGTCCTCACTAGATCTAGGAAATATGACCACATCACCCCTGTTTTAATCAGTCTACACTGGCTCCCAATCAGATCTCGCATTGATTATAAAATACTACTACTGAAGTATAAAGCACTTAACAGTCTCACACCGCAGTATCTGAGTGAACTTCTGTACCAGTATGATCTTCCACACCTACTTAGATCAAAAGGTGCTGGCTATCTGTTGGTTCCTCAAATAATGAAGACTACAGCAGGGGGCAGAACTTTCTCTTATAAAGCCCCACAGTTATAGAACAGCCTTCCAACCAGTGTTCGGGACTCAGACACAGTCTCAGTGTTCAAGTTGAGGTTGAAAACATATTTATTCAGTCAAGCCTTTGATCAGTAGATTTTTTTTTTCTTAGGTAAAGGCTCAGATCTGGAGTGTTTGGTGAACTGGGATATTTGTATGCTGTCCTCCCCTCACATTCACACGTTCACTCACCGTTTGTTGACGGTGGTGTTGTGGGTAGTCTCTTTTCCCAGCGATCCCTAATGTCTGTATTACCTTCTGGTTCTCCCTTTTAGTTATGCTGCCATAGCGAGTCTTGCCGGAGTCCAAACTGCACAGTGACATTAACTTTCATACAACAATAAGGACACTTAATAATCCATATCCTTCTGTTCCTGTCACCCTCTTCTCTCTCTCGCTCTCGCTCTCTCTCTCTCTGTCAAGTTAAACTTTCTCCTGAGGCTCCAGTAACCATTGTTCCTGCCCCTCTCCCCTCCGTAGATCTTCCCACTTCATCCAGGCCTGCCTCTGGATAGTGTTGTCTTCGACTGGAGGCCACTCTGTGCAGCTTGGGACGGTTTCTCATCAACGCCTTGGGTGGTTCCATGAAATTCCGGAGTAAGAACGGGCGCTTTGAGGATGGATTGGACTGTAGTTAATGTCAACAGTCTCCTACACTGACTCAGAAATACAGTTCGCTTCTGATCATCAACACTGTACCCCGCAACATTGTATATCTGCTTCAAATGGACATTCGGTGCAACCCAGATGAGGATGGGTTCCCTTTTGAGTCTGGTTCCTCTCAAGGTTTCTTCCTTATGCCAGCTTGGGGAGTTTTTCCTTGCCACAGTTGCTCATCAGGGACAAACTTACTTACAAAGAACATATTTACTTTTAATCACCACATTATCTGTGTAAAGCTGCTTTGAGACAATGTTTATTGTTAAAAGCGCTATACAAATAAAAATGAATTGAATTGAATTGAACTTTGACTCTTTGGGTCATGCTAAATTTGTAATATTGACCTCTTTTGCAAAAACATAGGAAAACCAGATGTCTATCAAAACATGATATGCAAACAGCAAATATCAGGGTGACAAGCCCACTGCCTGAATTTAAAGAGGTCATATGATGCAATTTTGTGTTCGGACAAATCCCAACCCACTGGATCACTAGGCAATCAGAGCACACTGCACTTTTTGGAAAGAGGGGCTTTGTAGAAATCAATGTGTTTGAGAAACACAGATCATAAAGAGCTACAATAATGAGCAGTATGTGTAAAATAAAGATTTTTGAACATTAAGGTATGCTAAAATATATTACACCCAATATAATAATAACCACATAATAATGATCCTTGCAAATAGCATCATAGGACCACTTTAAACATGTGTTTCCAGTCTGAATAAAAAAAATCTGAAATTAGACACCTGGAATGGAACATTTTGCTGCTTTAGAAATCTCCTTCAAATTGACAGCTAACCTTGCTCTATTAGGTCAGATTTTAAAATCTCTAAAATATAGGTAGAGGAATCCAAAGTTAGATTGCCTTTTTTAACAAGAAATAAATGACAGAGAAATAAACCTTTTAAATTATTTGATATGAAATGAAAATATTGCTTACTGCTCTGTTCCTTGATATTCTCTGTTCTGAAACAAGTCAATTTCAGTGTCATCCAAGTCATCCGACAATGGAGTGGAGGTAACAGAAGCTGTTTTTTTTTTCCTGTGCAACATCTGGAGAGCTCTTTAAAGTTGGTTCTCTCATTGCAACATTAGCTGCATTTTGAGATAATTGCAGTTGTGGTTGACATTTTGAGGTACTGCTGACCTAAAAACATCATGTGCATTTACAAAATTAACATTTTATCCCACCCCAGGTAATTCACAAAGGAAGGAGGAAAAAGGCAAGCAAAATATTGCTGTTAAACAGTACAACAATCCTGAATGAAAGATAATCACATTTACAGCCTCAATAGGACAATTATATACCTAAAAACATGAATTGATGATGTTTGCCAGACTGAAGAAATTAGTGTAGACAACATTTAATTGGACACATTATAAATGAATACATAAAAGGTAAAGCTAAAGTGCTTTTGTTTACGCTGAACCGAGTGTTTGGCATATATTAATTTGATTATGTGAAAAGACTCCGCAGTCCGGCTGGATTCGGACCAGAGTCTGCCAGTTGACGACCCCTGACATAATCTACATACAGCATTCCAGTAAAAGAACCTCATACCAACCGTGAAACATGGGAGTTGTAACGTCTGGCAAAGGTCATTTCGATTTCACTTCCCAGGCATTCCTTTTAACCCTTGACATCTGCATTTCAATCAAAGGATGAGCACCACGGCTTACACTATTATTGGGTGTTTGTATACCACAGTGTCATACCCCCACCCTGGAAGACACGAAGCAGGACAAACCCTGACCTATCCAGCTGACTTCAAAGCAGCATTCAACTGACAAGCCAGTCTTTATACCTTACACACACACACACACACACACACACACACACACACACACACACACACACACACACCACCCTGAAATTAAATAAAAATAAAATGTCCCACATAACATGACACAAACATACATCTTGTATGTATCTTCTCTTGTAAATAAACCGACTGTTTAACTTCTCCTCAACAACAGTTACACTTTAATCTGTTAGCCTTCGACACAGATTTTGGGACTCACAGCTGAAATGCCCTACCTAACTTTAAATGTTAACAGTTCCTGATAAAAGTGGGCTTCATACACAATTTATCTTTCTCTAAAAAGAAGACACTTTGAGCTTTACTGTACTGTTATTATTCACTGTTGATATTGTTAAAAAAAATAAGTTATAGATGATTAAGTACTGTAGAAAATTTCTTTTTCCATCATATATAAATACATGAAATCTGTCCTATAGCAATCCAGAAAAGTAATGGGTTGAAAGCCACGTTTCATAAGTTTATATTCTAAATTTAATGAAGATACAATAAAAATTGAGATTCCTACAAACATTTATCTAAGACTATGTCTGTTTTGCCCCTCCTCACCCAAATTTTAGGACTCACAGCTGAAAACACGTACCTAAATGTTACCGGTTCCTGATAACAACGTGCTACATACACAATTTAAATATCTTTAAAAAGAAGACACTTTGAGTGTCATCAAAGTTGATATTGCTCAAAAAGATTTTAAGTTATAGATGATGAAGTGCCATAGATATACATTTCCTGCATTGAACATTATTTTTATTTCATATATAAATACATGAAATCAGTCCTGGAGCAATCCAGAAAAGTACTGGGTTGAAAGCCACATGTCTCATGAGTTTATATTTCAAATTTTATGAAGATTTTCATAACAAATGAGATTCCTACAAACATTTATCTGAGACTGTGTCTGAACCTTTTCTCCCTCCCCCTGTTTGAGAGACACCTGCTAAACTCAGGTGATCATTCATACTCTATTCATACAGTCTGCATATTAATGAATGGCTGACCATTAAAGGCTTTTGTTATACATGTTTGGGGCTATTGATATTGATTTGGCATTCATATTGATGGCCAGGTAGCCAGACAAGCTATTGTTCTACAGTCATGGCCATTCATATTGATGTCTGGCCATTCCAATCTCAACAATACACACACACACACACACACACACACACACACACACACACACACACACACACACAAACTTACTTTTCAAGCATTTCTCTTACAAAAAAACAGGCAATAAAACCAATAAAATCTTATAAAACTATAAAGGGAGATTTATTGTAACTTACAGATGCAGATCTCCAAGTCTCTGTTGTTACTCCGCTCCCAAAAAATATCTTCCAAATTGCTGCTTTTTTTTTGCAAATCTCAGATAAAACAACTTTTTTGATTGTCTATTTTTTTTCCTTGTTTTCTTTTTTTTTTGTAAACAAAGTTCAGTTAGCACGAGCTATAAACAGCTGTTTATGTTGACCTGAGAGCTGCATCACTTCCTGGTTCGTCACGCACGTGTTTATAAAGAATAATAAAACTAAGTTCACACACGTGGGGAATAAAATCCTACCCTATATATCGTAAGAATCCTGCACTTATTGGCTACATTGTCCATCAGTCATTTTACTTCCATAATGCTACTGGCTGGAAATAAAAAAAACATGGCGACACCTGCAGAGAGTGTAGAGACTCCACCCAAGATTCCACCTTTTTTACTTTTTTATTTATTTATTTTTTGTGGTTTCAACCTTTTTGTAACACTATATTCTACCAGCCATATTTGTTTTTTTTACTACCAAATGTCGTTTTTTTATGTGAAAGTTATTCAGAAATATATAAACACAAACACCAGCCGAAATGTTTGTGACTCATTATTACAATAACAATGTAAGTAGTGCGTTTTTTTTATGCATGTTGTTGTTGTGTACTGCTCACACACATTCAGCAAATACATACATTATACGTTTTCCATTGAAAAACAGTGATCTAAAATCGCTGCTTGAGACTTAAAGCTTTAGAATGGTGTATAGTTAGTCATGGTTACTCCTCTCCCTTTTTATTTAATCTATTGCTAAACATTAACACCTGAGAACAGTTGGCTAATAGTTGCGCTCATGCGACCCAGAAGCCTAAGAGGTTAAAGGTTTATTAATGTACCTCTATTTTTATTGCTGTCTTTTCCTTTCAAGGCCTAAAGTCAAAGTTGATATAACATTATCTGCTCTTTGCTTTTCTAACAAGGGTGCATTTTATATACCAGAATATAACATTGTACTAATATAAGTTATAACTTAAATATTACTCCCGGTATTTTAATGTACCTCTGTTTTAATGCTGTCTTTTCTTTTAAGGCTCGTTGTCAAAGTTGATATACAATTATCTGCTCTTTTTTTCCTAACAAGGGTGCATTTTATATACCAGCATATAACATTGTATTAACAAAGTTATACCTTAAATACCGGTATGTTAAAGGTATGTTAATGTTAAATGGTATATGTACCTCTGTTTTAATGCTGTCCTTGCTTTTCATGTTTAATATCAAAATGATCACAAAATTATCTGTTCCTTATTTTACAAACAATGATGCATTTTATTTGATCATGAAATGTACCATACTGTCTTAATAAACTTTGGATAAAACTAAGTTCTCCAAAGCAAGTATAACCCGGAAACCATGCCCACAAACGCACAAACAAAGGCAGCTGTCTCCCTGAATCATCAACACAAACACTCCAACTTGTCCTCCACCTCCCCCTCCCTATGTTGCTCATTGTCAATCAATTCACTGACTAGTCTTAGTGCCCTCCTTCTGGAATTGCTCCTATCATTGTACTTCCAAACCTTTTCCATACTGTGTCTTTACTGAAGCCTTTTGTTCTTCCTCCTAATAAAAAACCCAGATTATTAAAAAGTTTTAGACTATAATGAAAATGAAATACCAGAAAAAGAGAAGCTTTTTTCAGCCTCTGTTTGATTCTGAAAAAGCAAAAAAGCTTGATGATTAAAATTTAAAAAATGATTAAAACAACTAATTAAGAACCATTAATTATAATTAAAACCACATTTGATTTCTGTGATTTTAATTTAAAATAATACTGTTTGATGTAATACCTAATGAAATACTGTTTATACATGCAATCATGGCTGAACAATTAATTGAAAAGTAATCAACAACATAACATGCAACATGCACCACAAATGAAATTCTAAAATATTGGTCAAACAAAAATGTATAATTTTCACTGTGATTTAATATATAGTTTTACAGACATTTGCTCCAACCAAATAACATCAAAATGATGGTTACAACCCTAATCTGCCTAAAACTATTTAATTTAAGTGACATAATACAGTGAGTGACTTTTTTCATGTTAGTTTATTGTATTTACAGCACGTAACAGTTAAATTAGATTAAAATCTAATCGTGCTACTGAAACAAGGGCACTCGTTTAAGTGCATGCTTTTTTAAATAATTTAGTTTTTTGCTGTCGTCCATTTATTCCTACACGGGGTGTATTTCACCCACCCCCCCTTTGCATCAAAAGACACCGAAAAGCAATGCGATTATTTTGATAGCACATGAATGCATAATTTGATCATTAAGTCCACATGTGACCGTGGCTAAATTTAAGAATAATATAATATTTGTTTATTGATTCATATGTATGTTCTCACTTACCAACTCTGCTGGCTTTCCCGGGTTCGATGCGAGTGGCTGTTTCCGAGCAAGACTGCGTCGGCCCACTTTTTCAACAGACAGTTCCTGGAGTATTTTCCTCGTTGGAGATTGCTTAAAGCATTATAAGCCTTGAATCATAACAACCATCTACAACTTGAATTACAACATGTAAAATATTCTATCTGAAATAAAAAATATTTGAAAAATTGTCATAAAGGCAATATGAGACTGTGTGTCATGGCTAACTGGGTAAATAAAACTACAATCTCATGAAGCATTGCAAATTATAATTGCGTCTTTTGGCCAACTTTGCTCTGATAGGCCAATTTTGCATTTCCAGGTTTTTAAAATCATGATTGGTGCATGCTGGGTAAAAGGTAAAAAAACTCTTTGTTTTATTAAAGTATAGTATAGTAACTGCTGTGACACTTTTAATAAAAGCTAAATTAATTCAATTAAAGTCAGTTGTCCACCATAATTCTATATTAAAAAACTTAAGCAAGAAACTCCATCATCCATAACCTGGAAGTGATGGTGGACGACTACGTTTCTGCCCTGGTTGAAAAATTGAATTCTATTAGTGCTAATGTCTCACTAACTCTTTCTCTGCCCACAGATAAGCCAACACCACCCTTTTGTGCCTAATCAGCAGGTCCTGATACGAAGTCTGAAGCCTACCAAGGTCGGTGAGCCTGTAACCAGAACTGGAGTTCTGACTGATTGTCAGCCACAGTGGATACACGCAAGCAGGATCAAAACAGCAACCGCTTAATCTGTGCACTTATTGGTCTGTTGGCCTATAAAGCCTACCTAAGTGAGTATTCAGGACTGAAACAGGTGAGAGCCCACGGAAAGATTATTTCTTTATAGTAGAAAGAGGGTCATCTCCGGGGTGAAGATCTGACTCACTTGACTGTTTTGTTTAGCTTACCCTGATACCTGCTCTAGGTCTAAATTCTATAACAATATTTGCATAGTTGTAATTACACTCCGAATTTTCCTTATTTTCTTTGAACACATCATTTAGAGAAAATTTGTTTTGTATACCTGATAATACTAATAGACATATTGAACAAGCACTGAGAAAAAATAGTCTCATGATGTCTTGGAGAACGTGAAATAACTGCTGAACAAAGTTTTTTTGAGAAGATTAAGAATATGTTTACGAGTGTTGAACATTACTTTGTTTTAAGATTGATTCTTGTATTGATTGTTGGAATTGTACTTTGTATGTTGTCATGTTTGATGACAATGGTAAGACAGGCCATAAACGTTTTGATTGGAGTGGTGATGGTAAAGGATTATATGCATGTAGGGATGGAATGAAATTAAATCTGTTGTTATTGTTTGTCTTTATCTTTTCATTTGCAGTTTATGTCACTGATACTGTTCCCAAGAAGGACATCCTATTTCATTGGTCTGTGATGCTAAATCATAAATGATTTTAAGTGGCCATTGTTAGTGTTAAGATGATTCTCACACTGGTTCACACACATTCCTTTGTCTGTTCAGTGTCTATAGCATATTTACGATGTTAGTATGTAAGGTATACAGAGAGTCTTTATCTGAGCTAGTATATCTTCTTGTCTACACAGGAAACAACTTTAGATCAAGCTTTCTTTCCAATGTGTGTATATATACTTCTGTTGAAACATTGAGAACATTGCTCCATTCTGTGTGTTCTGTGTCGCTCTCTTTGTCAGCGCCTGGGGGCAACACTGTCTTTAGGTTTAGTGCTCCTGTCTTCGATTTGAGTGCTCTCAGTATGTCTCAATTCATTAGTAATTATGTTTGTTCCTTAATCAGAAGACTCAAAATGTATTGGAGCTACCTCAGTCATTCGAGTGGGGGATTTACTCAAGTGCTCAGGGGGCTCTTCAGGTTCTGGTCTGGGCTCCACTGAGACATCTGGCTTAGTACTGAATAATTTATGCTCATCCACACCCACTTCCATTACAACAGGTTCATCCGAAATTTGCGCCGCATTTCTCGTAGGTTCCTCAGGATTATCCTCCACATGTTCCTTAGCCGACAACTTCTCCCCAGTAGGACCAAAGGCAGATAAACTGTGCATATTCTGGAACACAGGATGAGCTCTTAGTGGCCACCTCATAACTGTCTTTAAATCTTGCACATATTGAGAGTGGGACTTAATTGGACTGTCAACTGGCAGTCCGGATGCCAGATCAACTGGTAGGTTGCCTCCCGAACATGAGTTTGTAAGGCGTGTACCCAGTGGTATTGTTACGAGTGAGGTTGTAGGTGTGAACTAAAGGCTTCTTTTCATTTTCCAATGTCCCCAGCATCTGGAGGAGTGTGCGATTAAATTGTTCAACTGGATTGCAACTTGGGTGGTATGGTGTACTCCTAACTTTGGCATTACCTGCGACCTTACATAATTCCTTTATTGTATGTGACTCAAAATCTGCTCCTTGGTCGCTATGCAGTTTCTCTGCATAGTGTACCAAGAAATTGTCCCACAAGCTCTTGGCAATGGTTTGGGCAGTTTGGTTTCGAGTTGTTATAGCAACAGCATACTTAGTAAAGTGAATTGTTTAATCCTTTCTCTCTCCTTTTTTAAGACCAGATCATCTAGAGCAGGGATGGCCAACTAGTCAGAGACCAGGAGCCACATTTTTTACTGTGTTAACACAAAGAGCCACATCATACACATGGGCACACATGAACATCACCCATCCCTTCCTCTTACACACACACACTGTCAGTTCAACCAAGTCCACAAAAAATATAATTATTTACAATAGCGTTTTTCTTTTACTATGCATGTTGCTTAGTGGAACTTCTGGCATTCCAGGTCAGAGTGTAACTGTGATTCAGTAGCCGTGTTAATGTCCCATATTCTGTGTTCAACAGTGTGGTTTGACAGTTGGAAGTCTGATACAATGCGTTTTAGTTTGTCGTTTTCAGAAGACAAGATTTCAACAACGTCACTGAGGCATTATTTAATGAACTTCCCTTCACTGTATGGCTTTTTAGTCCGTGCAATGTGCCAAGCCAAAATTAAAGCTACATTTTTGGGAAAACTGAATCTGCTTTTCTGCCTGACTTTTCAAAGTGACCAACTTGTGCTTGTGAAGTTCAGTCCCTTTTGGAAATTCCTGATTGATGTTAGCATGGAGTGAGCTGAAGTGGCACTGAAGATTTGTAGATTTGAAATGCGCTAATGATGCCTGACATAAGGCAGAATGACTTGTCATTACGTTCAACATAATAAATATAAACTCTCCCACTCTGTTAAAAATGTCCTGTGTTCATCTTCATATTTTCGTTTTGCTGTGCATTTTTCCCTGCCATTTTGAGAGCGAACTTGACACAAACTGTTTACTTAAAATTTAAGTATACAATTTGCATATGGAAGTTTGTGTTTGTGTTTTTTTTAAATGTGCTTGTTCGCTTTGCTTGAGTTCAATACGGTATTTTCGTCAAATGCGCATCTGCGTGAGATGAAAATACCGCAAAGTTTCCAAAGAGACGCATGTGGCTCGAGAGCCGCGGGTTGGCCACCCCTGATCTAGAGGTTCACCGTGCGGTCATCTGGAAAGCCCATCGGCATCTTGATTTTGTCTACCTGCTCTGTACTGCAGATTAAAGTTGTAGGTTGACAAGCTGGATAGCCAGCAGTAGCTGGTGGTGTCAAGCTTTGCTGAGGTTAAAATATACGTCAAGGGGTTACTGTCTGTTACGACTGTAAATTCTGAGCCATAGAGGTAGTCACTAAATTTGGAGGTGAAAGCCCATTTTAGTGCCAAATACTCTTACTTGTGTGCAGGGTACCTACTCTCACCACTGGTCAATCCTCTCCTGGTATAAGGCTGCACCGAATCCAGTAGTACTAGCATCGCTGTGAAGCACATAGGGAAGCTTGGGGTCAGCAAAGCCCAAAACAGGCACAGTTGTGAGTTGGTCAATTATGGAGTCAAAAGTGATCTGACAATCCGAATTCCATCGGTCACCACAGTCTTATTGGGGTTAAAATATACTCTATCCTATTACCACTCTTCTTGAGTGGAGGATACCCCACTGTAAGGTCTGTCTCAACCCCATCTTGCAAGAATATATGGCCCAGGTACTTCACTGACGTTTGGAAGAACTGAAATTTTTGGGCGACAGTTTCAGCCCATACTTCTTATGTCAATTGAGAACTTGCTGCAGTCTCAATTCATGCTCATCTAGAGTCTTGGAAAAAAATATGAGATCATCAATGAAGACCAGCACCTGTTTCCTATTTAAGTCTCCCATGCACCATTCCATTAATCTTTGGAACGTACTCGGTGCATTAGTAACCTCCTGCGGCATTCTGTTGAATTCCAAGAACCTGAGTGGGCAAACAAAAGCTGCTTTATACTTATCAGCTTCCTCCATCTCAATTTGGTAAAAGCCAAGCCAATCAAGCACAGAAACCACTTTGAGCCAGGCATGGAATTCAACAACTTAGAAATCCTCTCTCTCTAGCTTGTGGACAAGGGGAAATCACCAATGTCGAAAGTAAGGTTAGCGCAGGTAGGTGTCAGCCAGCACCGCGGGCACTTCCGGTGCTTCCACTTCCGGGGTAGCGCGAACCCGCAATCGTCCAGGCCGCCATCTTGCCATCACATAAATAGACACGGCTTTCTCACGCGCGCTGCCAGATTGTCTCGTTGGCTTCTGTGTTTTTTTTTCCTTTGAGACGTCCCTGTCCCTCGGTTTTGTTTTTCCCGTTTTTGCTTTCAGTTTCGGATCTTCCGGTTTTCGTTTCCGCACCGCGCCGCCGCCGCAGCTTTGCTGTTTTTTTTCTTTTTTTTCCCTGTTCTTTCCTTTTCTTTCTCTCATTCCGGTCGGGTGTCTTTTGTTTTGTCTCTCTCCGTTTATGTGCGTTTTCTCGGTGGATTGTTTACCCTGGAGGACTATACGTTTTTGCTCGGTTGTTGTGGATTACTTTCACAGGGGACCATAAGTTTTCGGACACCTTGCTTTTGTGTGGATTACCTTTCACAGGGGATCATAAGTTTTTGGACACGTGTTTTTGTGTTTTTTGTGTCATTTATCTTACCCTGAGGACCGTAAGTTTTTGGACACTTTGTTTTATGTGCTTGCCGGATTATTTCACATTAAAAACTTCTGTTTAGCTTTATTGCTGCGTCCTGCATTTGGGTCCTACTTTTGCACCCCTGACAGTACAATCTGGCCAGACATGGACCCAGCGGACGATGTGCAGTCTCAGCTCTCCTCTTTGGTGCAGCTCACCACCTCTCATCACCAGCAGATACAGGAACTGGCAAGTGCAATTCGTGAACTAGCTCTCCAGCGCAACCCAGCCCCTGTAGCCCAGGCGTCTGTTTCGGAGAACACCACTGCTCATGCCGCCGCGTCAGCCGCCCCGGCGCCCGTCCCGCCAACAGCACCTAGGTGTGGGGTTCATCTGCCGACCCCCGAGCGATTCGCAGGACAACCAGGGGAGTGCCGTCCGTTCTTGTTGAGCTGCGAAATAACTTTTCAGCTTCAAGCTTCTTCTTTTCCAGATGAGCTCACCAAGGTGGCCTATGTGATCTCCCTGCTTTCGGGTAAGGCCAAACGGTGGGCCACGGCAGAGTGGGAACGCCGTTCCTCGGTCTGTGCCTCCTATCGTGCGTTCTCTGAGGAGCTACGCAAGATCTTCGATTCAGCCACCCCCCGGCAGGACGCTGCCCGGTCGTTGTTCCAGACCATTCAAGACGGGCGATCTGTCGCGGAATACGCCACGGATTTCCACACCGCTGCGGCCGAGAGTGAGTGGGATGCCACGGCGCTTTACGACGTCTTTCTTAGGGGGCTCAACGCGGAGATCAAGAACGAGCTTGCACCAGGGATCTTCCAGAGGATCTGGACTCCCTGATCAGCCTGGCCACCCGAATCGACCGGCGGATGAGGGAATTCCGCTCGGACGGGGGGTTCCGTGGGACCTGGCAGCCCGCCTCTCCCTCTGACCCATCTCACTTCAGTACCTCGTCTAGTCTGCCTCCGCAACCCATGGAGATTGGCCGCCGCCACCTCTCCACTAGTGAAAAGGAGAGGCGTCGCTCACAGGGACTCTGCTTGTATTGTGGCAAGGCGGGACACATGGCCGCCACCTGTCCAGCAAAAGAGAGGCCATGGACTCCCAGCCCCCTCTAGGCCGTTGCTCAAGGTTCAAGTCGATGTCGGGGCCGCAGTCGTGAATTGGCAGTGTTTGTTGACTTTTTTTTTGTCGGACGCCGAGTTTTTGGACGAAGAGCTCGCTCGTCAACTGGGCGTCGAGTCCGAACCTCTTCCTGTACCGCTCCTGGTCCGCGCTTTTGACGGTCATATTCTCCATCGGGTCACCCACCGCACCAAGCCTCTCCTCGTTTCCATCGCTGAACAGCATCGCGAATGGTTATCGTTCCTCATCATCCCATCACCGCGAGCGCCGGCCATGTTCGGTTTCCCGTGGTTGCAGAGGCACAACCCTCGCCTGGACTGGACCAGTGGCCGGGTGTTGGAGTGGGGGATTTCGTGTCATGCCAGCTGCCTCTCCTCGGTTCCCCAGTTTCCTAGTCGTTCTGGTGGGGAATCCACCTCCGACCTCGGTTCTGTCCCTGCGGAGTACCATGATTTGGGCGTAGTTTTTAGTAAAGCTAGAGCCCTGTCTTTACCGCCCCACCGTCCTTATGATTGCGGTATTGACCTGTTGCCGGGAACGGCTCCTCCCCGAGGCCGCCTCTACCACCTGACTGGTCCTGAAAGGGAAGCTATGGCAGACTACATCCGGGAGTCCCTCGCTTCTGGGATCATCCGCCCTTCCTCCTCCCGGGGCAGGTTTCTTTTTTGTGGAAAAGAAGGACAAGAGCCTCCGCCCCTGCATCGACTACCGAGGGCTTAACTCCATTACCATTAAGAACCGGTACCCCTTGCCCTTGATGTCCACGGCTTTTGAGCTCCTCCAGGGAGCCACCGTCTTTACCAAACTTGACCTTCGCAACGCCTACCACCTGGTTCGCATCCGTGAGGGGGATGAATGGAAGACGGCCTTTAACACCCCAGTAGGCCATTACGAGTACCTGGTCATGCCGTTTGGCCTCACCAACGCCCCTGCTGTTTTCCAGGCCCTGGTCAACGACGTTCTTCGGGACATGCTTCATCGGTTTGTGTTTGTCTACCTGGACGACATTTTGATCTACTCCCGCTCCCTGGAGGAACACCGCGGCCATGTGCGCACTGTGCTCACCCGTCTACTTCAGAGCCGGTTGTATGTGAAGGCCGAGAAATGTGAATTCCATGTGTCCAGCACTTCTTTTTTGGGCTTCATCTTGTCGGCAGGAGTGTTCAGATGGATCCGGCCCGGATCCGCACCGTAGAGGAGTGGCCCGAACCGGAGAATCGCAAACAACTGCAAAGGTTCCTAGGTTTTGCAAATTTTTACCGCAAGTTCATCCGCGGTTTTAGCACCATCGCGGCGCCACTACACCGACTCACCTCTACTCGTCAACCTTTCACATGGAATTCCGAGGCGGAGCAGGCCTTTCTGGAGCTCAAGACCCGGTTCACGTCTGCACCTGTTCTTACCCTGCCTGACCCATGCCGGCAGTTTGTTGTGGAGGTTGATGCCTCGGACAAGGGTGTGGGGGCCATTCTGTCTCAGAGGGGTGCCACCGACAACCGCCTCCATCCGTGCGCCTTCTTTTCACGCCGACTATGTCCCGCGGAACGGAACTACGCCATCGGGGATCGCGAGCTGCTGGCCGTCAAGCTGGCGCTTGAGGAATGGCGTCATTGGTTGGAGGGTGCCGAACACCCGTTCGTTGTGTGGACGGACCATTGCAACCTGGAGTATCTGCGCGCAGCCAAGCGCCTCAACCCCCGGCAGGCCAGGTGGGGGCTGTTTTTTGGGCGTTTTTGCTTTACGCTCTCCTACCGTCCGGGCTCCAAGAACTGCAAACCGGATGCCCTGTCCCGACTGGGTTCCTGCGGCGAGGAGGAGGGCGAAGAACCGTGTCACATCCTACCCCCATCCGTTTCCGTCCGGGTCGTTCATTTGGACATTGAACGCCGGGTGCACAGGGCTACTTCGGGACAACCCACCCCTGCCGGCTGTCCGGAGGGCAGGCTCTACGTTCCGGACCAGCTCCATTCACGGGTTCTCCAGTGGTGCCACTGCTCTCGACTTTTCTGCCACCCAGGAACCCCTCGCACCTTGGCCATTCTGTGGCAACGTTTTTGGTGGCCCACTATTAGTGAAGACGTTCGTCAGTTCATGGCCGCCTGTCCTGTTTGCGCCCAGCACAAGAGCTCCAGATGCCCCCCGGCGGGTCTCCTCCGCCCACTTTCTGTTCCACACCGCCCATGGTCCCATATAGCCCTTGACTTCGTTACCGGTCTGCCTCCCTCTGCTGGCCATACCGCCATTCTTTCTGTGATAGATCGGTTTTCTAAGATGGCTCATTTCATACCACTCCCTAAACTGCCCTCAGCCAAGGAAACCGCCCAGCTTCTGCTGCAGCACGTGTTCCGGCTTCATGGTCTCCCTAGTAACATCGTCTCGGATCGGGGTCCGCAGTTCACTGCCAATTTTTGGAAGGAGTTCTGCCGCCTCCTGGGTATCTCGGTCAGCTTGTCCTCCGGGTTCCACCCGCAAACCAACAGGCAGGCTGAAAGGTTGAACCAGGACCTGGAGACAGCCCTTCGCATCCTTTGCACTGACGACAACGCTTCCTGGGCTTTGCAACTGATATGGGCCGAATATGCCCATAACACTCTGCCGTCCTCAGCCACTGGCCTCTCCCCGTTCCAAGCCGCTTATGGCTATCACCCGCCCATCTTTTCGTCTCAGGAAATTGAGTCCTCAGTGCCCTCTGCCGGTGCCTTGGTCAGGCGCTGCCGCCGTGCCTGGAGGAAGACCCGGGTGGCTCTCCTCAAGTCTTCCCGCTGCTATGCCCGCTGGGCCAACCGCAGGCGCCGACCGCGCCTGCCACCGCCCGGCCAGAGGGTTTGGCTCTCTACCAAGGACCTGCCACTAAGGGTCGCATGCAGGAAGCTGGCCCCTCGTTTTATTGGACCTTTCCCTATATCCAAGGTACTTAATCCTGCGGCCGTCCGCCTCTGCCTTCCCAGGGTCTTCCGTGTCCATCCCACCTTTCATGTTTCGCGCCTCAAACCTGTCCGGGCTTGCTCCCTGGTTCCCTCCACCAGGAGCGCTCGTGGGTCCCTGCGCGCCACATTTTGGATCCCGGCCTTATTTCCTGTTTCCACCGTGATCATCCGGGCCAGCCTGGTGGGCCGTCTGGAGCCGGCCTGACGGAGGGGGGGGGGGGGTTTACTGTCAGCCAGCAGCGCGGGCACTTCCGGTGCTTCCACTTCCGGGGTAGCGCGAACCCGCAATCGTCCAGGCCGCCATCTTGCCATCACATAAATAGACACGGCTTTCTCACGCGCGCTGCCAGATTATCTCGTTGGCTTCCGTGTTTTTTTTCCCTTTGAGACGTCCCTGTCCCTCGGTTTTGTTTTTCCCGTTTTTGCTTTCAGTTTCGGATCTTCCGGTTTTCGTTTCCGCGATTTCGCGCCGCGCCGCTGCTTTGCTCTGTTTTTTTTTCTTTTTTTTCCCTGTTCTTTCCCTTTTCTTTCTCTCATTCCGGTCGGGTGTCTTTTGTTTTGTCTCTCTCCGTTTATGTGCGTTTTCTCGGTGGACTGTTTCCCCTGGAGGACTATACGTTTTTGCTCGGTTGTTGTGGATTACTTTCACAGGGGACCATAAGTTTTCGGACACCTTGCTTTTGTGTGGATTACCTTTCACAGGGGATCATAAGTTTTTGGACACGTGTTTTTGGGTGTTTTTTTTGTGTCATTTATCTTACCCTGAGGACCGTAAGTTTTTGGACACTTTGTTTTATGTGCTTGCGGATTATTTCACATTAAAAACTTCTGTTTAGCTTTATTGCTGCGTCCTGCATTTGGGTCCTACTTTTGCACCCCTGACAGTAGGTCTCACTTCCCTGGCTTTTACATTTGAACTCTGACACTACTGGTCTATTAACTTTTAGATAGCATGAATCTCTGCCAACACAACGTTTGAAGGGATTTTTATGTCAGTCTGTGTTCTATTTTTCAGCAAAAGTGGAAATTTAGAGGACCGTTTGTGAGGTAAGGTGTGCAAGCATTTGGCAATCAGCAAACCACTCGGTAAGGGAAGTGATGGTGGCTCAAGGTTAACCCAGTTTTCTGTGTGAGGGCGCATACTCGAGGGGGCTTCCGTAGAGATCCGCCACATCCATCCCAAACATCCCCAAGAGAAGCCCAATGAAGCTAGTGCATGAGCCAAAATCGCCTCCGTTGGCGCTCCATAGCGTGCTGGCTTTGGAGAGAGTGTCACCAGACAAGAGGGAAGTGCGGAATGCGATTTTGGCTCGTTCGGAGGAGAGCTGGGAAAGATTTACCTCCACATACTCGCAGATGCTCCGTAGAAGTCCGCCCACTTCAATGCTTTCACCGGAGAAACAAGCCGGGAATCCCCTCGTGTTGTCGGATGAGCAGGGCGCAGCCGCGCTCACATGATCTGGCTTTGGTGAGTTCAAACCACGAGTGGCATGGAGCTTCCGGGGGAAATCAGCTGCCGATCCATCGCGGTTGAGATTGCGGTAGGGCGAATCTGCTTTCGGTTTCGGTCGGTTCTTCTGTCAGAGTCGCGATCATGATGCGGAAGCGGAAGTAACTCAATCATCGTTTATTCAACACAAAACACACACAAGTCATGGAGAGCCACCATTGGAAAGTTATCCGTTTGGGACGAGTAATCAAACATGGAAAGCAATGTCCGGAAAATGAAAGTAAACTCCGGTGGCAATGAGTAATCCTATATGGAGACGGAGTTAGGAGACCGAACCAGCTGGAAAGGCTGGTTGTACGTGATCCAGGCGATCACCAGCATGACCTTCAAGAACTGACAGCCTGTGACTCGAGAATGTGAGTTTATGTAGTCATCTCCTAAACGAGCCACAGCTGTCAGGAATCAAGCAAAACAAGGCAGCGTGACTGCTACAGAGGGGTTGCGTGGCAGGGGGATCCCTGACAGCTACCAAAGGGGGCGCGGCAGCTGAATCCCTGACACTACCAGTATCTGGGAAAGACTTGTTAAATCTGGCACCACCAGGGCCAGGGTGGAGACTTCCATTTTGATTCCTATGAATAACTTGGGGAATTTAAGGGCTAACTCAATGTACCCCAGATAAGGCACTGCCTGTCCATTAGCTCCTTCTATCTCTAGTAAGTTACCAATGTCTTCAAAGGGTGGGCTTGCAAATTTATTTCATAAAATGACTGAGGAACCGTGGTTATCTGTGACCCTGTGTATAGCAGGCAATTCACTTCCTTTTCTCCAATGGTGACCTTTGCTGTGCATTTTACTCCCACTAGCCCCTTTGGTAAATGCTTCAATCGCAGTGCACTATGGCTGTTCACATCAGATGTCTGCTTATAGCGTTCAGGGCGGCAAACTAAATGTCTGGTCTCCATATGCCCTGCTACAGAGACCCTTTTAAGTTTAAAGGCTGGGCAAGCTTTCCATGCAAAAAGTCCAATCGGCTTTGATGCTCTCTTAACTTAAGTCGCTTCTCCTCGATTTTAGAAAGGTTTGCAGCGTTCTCGCAATTCATAGCCAGGTGTCCATCCTCGCCGCAGTGGAAACAGTACCAGGGCCATGGCCTGTTCATTTTTAGTTGCCCGTTTCTGAAACTTATATCTGTCTCTGTTTCACACTGTCTATGTGTGGGAGAAGTTCTATGCACCTTATGAGAGGCACTTTGAGTTTGCAGCTCCACAATCAACTCAGCCTTCTCTTTTATGTCAGTAGCTTGAGCTTGGATTTCTGCAACTTGTTTCTTTAGAAAACTGGTTTCAGAATTATTAGAGTTAAACACATCACATGAACAGACTGAAGCTTGAATAGAGACAGCCCGTGACTTTGGGTTAGGCATTAGAGGGCTTTGTCATCCCAAGATGCTTTCTCATCCACTCCTCCTTAGAAGCTTGTTTATCCTCTTGGGGTTGAATAAGCAACAATAATTTGGCAAAGGTGGTTGGATGGGTTTCTCTTTTTTCTAACTGGAGGTCAGCAGTTAGGTGATTGTCCCAACAACTCATCTCCATCCTCAACAGAACCATATATGGACTCTAACAATTCAAGATATACAGCAGGTAGGGCTTGAGGGCACATGATTTACAATGTCAGCAGCAGGAGGTAAGAGACTATCAAGGAATTTTCTCATTTTGTGCAAGTCAGAGATGGAAGGGTCATTGAACAAGAAGTCAACACTTGCACACCAGGTGTCAAAGTCAGGTTCATTGGGAGGGCATGGAACCTCCCTGAGAAGACCCTAAGACAGATTGAGATCTGCTGTGACAGGGTGGCTTTGTTTGTTTTCACTATATGATTGACCACCATTCTTTGGACACTGGGTGGGTCTATAATATTTGTGGGGAAAACAGTGCAAGCTGTCACATCATCACTAATGGTGGTTTCTGGAGAAGGCGGTGATGCAAAGGCTATTTTAGTCTTGGTTGGGTTTTTGGGCTCCAAGCTTTGGCTTTCTGTCACTTTCACATTTGTTATACAGGTTTTGTTGGAGCTTGATTTTTGCTTTAAGATTCCCCAATTCCTCTTTAAGCACACTTTGAAAAAGCCTCTAACTCTCTTTGGCAATGGCCTTCAATTCTTCAAGGTACTCCTTAGTCGGCTAGCAGTTGAAGTGTAAACAGTGGCTAGAGCATGCACTCGGAAGGTAACAGCTGGGTCAGAGATACTTCCCAAGGTTAAGGGTAAAAAAAGGGTGCAAATTTTGGATTGCTGAGTTATGGTTATATTCTACTACAGCATTTCTATGAAACTCAAAATCTGGGTCATCGTTGATAATATTATGGACAATTGAACTGTATCTCTGCAGTTACGTTTCTAGCTCTTTGTCTACTTCAGTTAGTTTAAGACCTCCAAATAAGAGCGCATTTGCTACATCAACATTTTCCAATGTCACAATTTCCATTGTAACTGTTATAATTTTTTTAACTAGTTATTTCTGTTGCAAAACTAATTTCCCTTCTCAGTTTCCTTAACAGCTACCGTTTGCTGCAAGAACCAGCTCCTCGCTGGCTCACCAACTTTCTGCAGCACTTATCCTACAGTCTAAGCATAAACGACTTCCTAATATCTCGGACCAGGTCAGAAGACTATGTCTGCTCTTGAACCAGTGTTGCAGCAAGGCAGAAGAAAAAATTGCAAACCAATATTATAATTGTAAGCTAAGTATTTTCTTCTTACATCTCTATGCTAACTTATATTTCCGGTCTATTAATTTTAGTCACCCGCTATTAATCAATTATCTTGCCTTTTTATGCATGTCACCCAGTTCACATTCAAAGGGCAGAATTTCAATTATTTTACTCAATAACCTCTATTTTTTCTTTACAGAACAAATTCAACGAGTTGCAAAAAATCTAAATAAACAGTATGGTGACAATAAATGTCAGGTAAGATACCCAATGACACACCAAATAAAATGTCTTACAATTAATTGTGCTTGGATAGAAATATATGGAATGAGCAGAATTAGTGCAGTTCAGTGTCTGTTCTGTTGCAAAAAAAAAATATATGTATAATAATCTAGAAAAATCTAGGAAAAACGCAGGTGTGCAACTCCAAGGAAAGGGAAAAATATATGGCTCATGTTCAAAGATGTGGTAAAATCCAGGAAGAGAGAGGGAGAAAAAAAAAAGAAAAGGAAAATGGTGCACGTATGGTCCTACAACACAGATGAACCACAGAAAATGATCCAGGTTCACAGAAAAAACAAGGGTGGCTCGCCAGTTTCCACCAATGTTGAGCACTCCTAGCTGATGGTAGAAACTATTCTAATTCCAGAACTCCAAGAACTCCTCATCCAGCATCAAAAAAGTTGTCAAACAAATTGGGAAGAGGGAACACAGGGAGGGAAAAAAAAAAGAGGGAAACACAAACAAACAAACAAACAAAAAAAAAAAATCAACCTTGCGAAGACAAGGCAGGAAAATTATTTATTGCAGTAAATTCCCATTTATCCACATTATTACATTGAAAATTATTATTCGAAATATTAATGATCAAAATGCTTCAACACATTTACTGACACTCAATTCCCCCTTTTTTCACATGTTCCTAATAGAACATAACTATAACAATAATTACTTTAATTTTAATTTACTTTAATGTAATTACTAATTTATCTGCGAGCATTCAATTAGCCTATAGCTCATAACAGAGCATGAGACTGCATGGTTAGCAGAACAACACGTGAGCTATGTTACACACACCACACTAATACGATTGGCAATGCACATGAACACTTAAGCCAGGGGTGTCAAACTCAGGCCTTTAGGTGTAAATATATTTGGCCCACGAGATCACATCAAATGTGTATTAGAGCTGGCCCGCCAGTATATAGCGCATACACTGCTAATACTACAAATCCCAGAATGCTTTGTTAGTAGCAGTAGTTAATCAGTCCCAAGATTTTTATTTTATTTTGTCCAAGAAAACTTTAAAGGGCCATATAAGGTTTTACACACAATTAAATAAGGAAGTCTTTTAAAAAACACACCAAAAACAAACAAAAAAAAAAAAAACAAACAAGCAAACAACAAAAAGAATGGGTAAAACATAAATTAAACAAATAACAATACAAAAACTACCCCTCAAAGTAGTAAAGGAGAAGAAAAAATGTATACCACCAATCAGTCTACCTTCAGGATATGCGCATCATTGAAGTAGGTAATAAATTGTTGCCATTTTTCCAAAACGCTTTCCCTCCTGCTTCCGATACTATACTTATTTTTTTTCAGGCTTTAAAAAGAAAATTTAATCTTTAAGCTATACTAATATAAAAAAAGGTTGTAGGGCGGCCCAAGATTACAGTATTCTACAACGAGCATGCAAATATGCAAATGCGACAGCACTACCTTGATTATGGGTTAGAGGTTGACACTGGGATGGAACGCCAAAAATGGCAATTAAAAGGCAGATTTTAAGAAGGAGTTCCAATACTTCTGCAGTTCGGGAAAGAGTGCAAACACATAACTGAGGTTAAAGGGTGAAAGTTTTTCACATATGTTGGGAACATTGGGATATATCTTCGATAATCTAGTCTTAGAAAGACAAGCTCTATGGACCGTTTTTTAAATTGTATAAAACTGAGTGTAGCACATGATGTGGAAGTGTGTATATTATCTAACACCCTGTCCCAATAACCATCATCAAACATTAGGTCTAATTCCTCTTCCCAAGCACTAGTGATTTTTTTAATTATAAGAATTGTCCCTTGACCAAGTCAAAGTGTATAATCAAAAGATAACACCACTCACATAGGGATTCAATCCGAACATCTCTTTCCATGCAGATTTTGAAAATAAAAAGGGGAACCCATGCAATGCATCATGCACTGTGCAAAATTCAGTCAGAGTCCTGTATGGAACATATTTGAAAATGTCAGTAAATGTCAGACAAAGATATTGATACATATTTGCTGCATATGTGGTTAAACACCTTGGCTATGCGGAGAAAACAAAGAGACCACATGACGTCTTGACTGATCTCACATAATAGGGAGCATAAGGTTCACCCATGTAATTCAGCTTAGGACAGTTTCAGTGATCAGTAATAGAATCTAGTAATATATAATATCATGTAGCAATATGCTTCAGATAACATATAACATTATATTAGTTTAAAAACAAGTATAATACATGTAACCATTATTCAGCCTCAATATAGTATAATTCTCAGCTTTCTTTACACATCTTCACACTCCACAGGTGCAGGCTCCTGAACATGGAGAAGGAGACGTCGGTTTCTAATGTATTGTCTGCCCTGAGATGTTACCACATACAGTACAGACCAAAAGTTTGGACACACCTTCTCATTCAAAGAGTTTTTTTTATTTTCATGACTATGAAAATTGTAGAGTCACACTGAAGGCATCAAGGGCTATTTGACCAAGAAGGAGAGTGATGGGGTGCTGCGCCAGATGAACTGGCCTCCACAGTCACCGGACCTGAACCCAATCGAGATGGTTTAGGGGTGAGCTGGACCGCAGAGTGAAGGCAAAAGGGCCAACAAGTGCCAAGCATCTCTCGGGGAACTCCTTCAAGACCGTTGGAAGACCATTTCAGGTGACTACCTCTTGAAGCTCATCAAGAGAATGCCAAGAGTGTGCAAAGCAGTAATCAAAGCAAAAGGTGGCTACTTTGAAGAACCTAGAATATGACATTTTTCAGTTGTTTCACACTTTTTTGTTATGTATATAATTCCATATATAATTCCACATGTGTTAATTCATAGTTTTGATGCCTTCAGTGTGAATCTACATAGTCATGAAAATAAAGAAAACTCTTTGAATGAGAGGGTGTGTCCAAACTTTTGGTCTGTACTGTAGCTGTTAGGCTGAGAAGCAGGGCCTTGTACAATGGCCAGTTTGTCAAAACCCCAAACTGTCTGCATGCTTGATGTCTGACCCCATTGTAAAAACTGTCTTTCAGCTTTGGAAGAAAAGCTCTGTACGTCTGGAGAAGAGGAGCTGGGCAGGAGATGGCAGGTTAGCGTGTGGAAGATTACGCAGATGTAGTAAAGCAGCCTGTATGTCACTGCACTCTCTGTGACACTTCTCAAGCAGATATATGGCGGGTCACACTGAACACACTGCAAGGCCATTGGACTTGGACACTGTTTCTGGAAAGCAGAGCACTTAAGTTTGTCAGGGGCATGCTATTTGTTACAGTTTATGCAGCGATCTTGCACAACACATACGTCAGCCTCGTGTTTTAGTTCTTTCATGCTCTTCTCGGACTGTTAATGTAATAAACATATATTGACAGCTGTTTGCGCATACTGTCACTTTCAATCCCACAAACGACGCGGTCGTATATTAGCTCATCATTTAAGTTCCTAAGTCTCAGTTTTTCGCCAGTATTTTGAGTGTAAAAACATACGACTGAATAAACTCACCAGCCTTTTGATTGGTGGTGTTGAAGACATATCTGTCCATTATTATATTCTTTGTGGGCAGAGTTCAGCAAACCTCTGCTCTAATACATCCTGATCTTCTCTCTTTTTCAGAACTAAAACTAGAAAAAATAAAATTAGGTGTACACAAAACAAGTTTTTAAGAAAAGGTCACTATCAAAAGAGATATTTTAGTACATGTAAATTAGATTTGTGTTGTGTTCTCTTACTATTGAATTGCTATTACCATTTATGTTCACTAGGCAGTATATGCATGTTAATGGATGTAAAGCGGCGTTGTAGAAAAAGTCTCTAATGCTAATGTGAGTTAAGTAAAAAAGTACAGTGGTACCTCGACATACGAGTGCCCTAACATACGAGTTTTTTGAGATACGAGCGGTCACTCTGTCGATTTTTGCTTTGATACGGGAAAGAAGTTTGCGGGCTGGATGTTTTTCCTGTGTGCGATTTATAGGATTTGTGTTCTGCAGTGCGGTCGGTTAATCCAAGTTTATCCACCTGGGAGTTATATTATACTGTAACCCTGCGAATCTATCTTCATAAAAACAAGTAAAGTGGTATGCATCGGCTAATGTTGTCCATCTCATCATTCCACGAGCATGAACTAATGAGTTGTTACGCTGCCGCCGGGAAAAGTTCAAGCGGATAAGTAACAATAAGCAAAGAAGAAAAAGTAAAAATTTTAAGTTTAGGGATACGTAGTGTGCAGGAGTGATTAGTAAAAAACGAGTTTTCCTCTGCCTCCGCTTACCGCCTCTACCCCCCCTCCGCAAACTCTCACACACACACACACACACACACACACACACACACACACACACACACACCCCACCAGTGTTTCCGTTAGCTCAAGTCGTCTCATCTCCAAGGAAAATACACTGAATAAAACCTTATTATATCTTTACATTCTCTTTTATTATGTTTTTATACAATATTTGTCATTTATAAATACATTTTTCTTATTCAAAAACACATAACAAAAACCACTGGGGTGGCATTTTGGGGGCTGGAACAGATTAATGGCATTTCAATAAATTTCAATGGGGAAATTTGCTTTGAAATACGAGCAATTTGACATACGAGCAAGGTTACGGAACGAATTAAACTCGTATGTCGAGGTACCACTGTATGGATATACTAAGCTACAGCTCGTGTCCTGCCTGCTTATTTTTTCAATCCTCCAACATAATTTGTATAGATGTAAACGAGACTTCCAAGAAAGAGGATGAATTCACCAGAATGCACGTAAGCAAATGGTGAATTATACAAGCCCTCGTAAAACTATCTGTGTATGTAAATTTTTAGGGAGGAGATATTAGATAAAATATGATATAATTTCACAAGGAGTGAGATATAAAAAGTAAGGAATGTTTATATTAATTTCGCAATCTCGCATGCGAAAGCTGACGGGTGCAATTGCCGTCAAGATGGTCGATTTGACTGCAATAAAGCCGATTTGCTCCGAGTTCCGAACACCGATCGGATTATCTCAATAAGGATTTGTCGAATAAACGGCACTATTCCTATAGGTCCATTCTCTGGGATATTCTTCAGGCAATAGGCTATATATATTAAGTCTATAAGCTGCGCTAGACACCAAGGGGAACGTAGTCTTCAAACATAAAAGTAATCTACAAATTATCGTGACATCATTAATCAAACAATTAACGTCTAATCGAGACACGAACAGGACAATCCCTGCAAGCGAGGAAGTATCGAACAACACACATAGGTGCGTGATTTTCCCTTTGTATATTACAGGAAAGTATCTGGCTTTCGACACCAAAACCGTTAAAAATGCAATTTTTAGAGAGGTCTTTTCTGATCGGAGAAGAATCACACGGCACATGGAATGGCTCAAATGTTCTTCTTCTGGTTAACGCAGATAACAGACAAGTATCTCTATATATGTACACTGGGAAAAATCCAAGCTAAAACTGTTTCCAATCAGGTAAGAGGACATACCTTGCATGCTCACATTGTAAAGATCCTATAGACACTGAACAGACAACATACTGTAAGAATGTGTTTAGAAAACTAGTGTGAGGCCCATCTTAATACTAACAATAATTGTTTTCCAAAAACTTTAAATACATATAAATCATGTTTCAGGTCATTAAGTTATTATATAGACATCTCCTTTTTCACGTTTTCACTATATGCCTGCTCCCATCAATCTCTGTTTTTAGGTAATCGCATCAAAAATAGTTACGGTCCCGGCCTCGGCCCATCTATAACCTCCTAACACGTAGTCATCGCAGGTGTCTCGGTCCAGGCCCTGGCCGTTCCCACCAGTCTCTAACTTCCAAAGGTTCAACCAGTACAGACAGTACAAAATAAATAAATAAATAAATAATAATAAAAAAAACATGCTTTTGGAGATCTCAAAATTCTAGTAGTTTCTAGAAAAGCAAAAAAAAAGCTTTAGCTTCAGACCAAGGCTACATCTCTCTGTTAGTTTAGCTAGATCTTAGCGCTGCATTCGACACTACAGATCATGACTTTTTCCTGGATCACTTACAGAATGACATCGGCATTCAGGGACAGGCATTAAACCTGTTTAAATCCTACCCGTCTGATCGTTACCATTTTGTACATTTTAAATAGAGAACTATACTGGTTAATTCAAGTAAATTATGGGGTACCACAAGGTTCAGTTCTAGGATACCTGCTTTTCACAATATACATGCTTGCCTTGGAAAATATTTTTAGAAGGCATGGGATTAGCTTTTACTGTTATGCTAATGATTCCCAATTATATATCTCATCAAAACTAGACGAAACATCTCAATTGACCAGGTTAATCAAGCATGTTAAAGAATTAAAAGATCGGATGACGCATAACTTTCTATTATTAAAATCTGAGATTTTGCACACAGAAGCTCCAGCATTTCAACCTGCATTTAGAAGGTTGTACAGTACTGTAACTTCTAGTACAACAGAAAAAGAACCGGGAGTTATTTAAGAGAGCAATTTGTCTTTTGAAAATCATACCCATATAAAAAAACTGCATGTATAATAAACAGAAAACATATATCTTCCTTACTTAAACTGGTCAGATTTACCTTCTGTGTTTCATGCAAGTCCAATACATGTACTATAAGAAATCAGACCGATTATGGCCACTTTTATACTAAAAAGCACACATACAACTTGTAGGGAATTATTGGGTATATATGAATATTGTATAAAGCCTTATGTGTTTTACATGACAACAGTATGCTAAGTATGCATAAAACATATAAATTTCTTTTGTTTTTTGTGTCATTTGTTAATATAAATTTCATATCGTTTTAATAGGAAAATTGTGTTATGTACAGTGTTGTGCAAGTTATTCATTCAAAAAGTTACTCAGTTACTTTGTTGATTACTTACACCAAAAAGTAATGCGTTACTGTTAAAAGTAACTTTTTAGTTACTTTTTTAAAGAACGTTCTTTAATGTTCCCATTAATGCCCTTTTATGCGTTAAGGTCTATACAAACACAAAACTGACTTAAACACAAAGTAATTTTTGAACACTATTTTATTTAAGTCAGACCAGCACAAACTGAATATATCACAAGGATGTCTAAAATAAATAACAAAACAAGCTGAATAATATATTCAGAATCAAAAACTAAAGTGGCTTCTGCATCATAAAAGCTGTTGTGTTGAGCTCTTAAAAATGTTCCTTTCACAGCTTAAGTATGAAAAGTATCAACAATGTACAACATAACACCGGGTTAGCTTCTAGCTTCGTCGAGGCATGGAGTTTCTGGAGGAGCTTCGACAGATTGGAGTTGCTGTTTATTGCAGCAATTATGACCTTCATACCAGAAAGACACAACTTACATTTGACTAAAAAGTTTTTGTCTTTATACCCAACTAAAGTGAAATAATGAGCATATTTCCACTTTGAGAAACTCGTCATGCTCTCGCCTTGACTCGCCATTACTGCTGCACAGACCTGAATAAACGGAAACAGGCCCACAGTGCGTCTTCTTCGTGTTTACAGTGGTTCTCCTCCACCAATCCTACAATGCGTCGCTGCTGTAAACAGGTTAGACTGTAGTCTACACTTCAGCCAGAATTAATTTATTTAAAAAAGGCCATTTAAACGGGTAACGCACCATACGGTAACAGAGTTACTTTATTTAAAAAGTAATGCGTTACAGTATGTTACTGTAAAAAATAACTGCGTTACAGTAACGCGTTACTGCCCAACACTGGTTATGTATTCCACTAATTCCTTATATTACAGCAATATTACTACTATAAATCGAAATATATTTCTCATACATGATTATAGTCAATATTAAGATATATCTGCATATACTAATCAAATATGATTTCAGTCAATGATTTACACAAATTTGCAATGGAACACTTTTATTTTAACTCAAAGTGACACAATCAAATGATATTCCACATTAGCAATTTATAATTCCAACTTATAGCAAACAAATAGAATATTGAACTTTGCTCAGGAAAACCTAAACACTAAAAGCAACAACAAAATACCTAAACACACTTTCATGGCCATCACTCATCAAAGAGCATTATGGATTCTGTGTGAGTTTTGTGTTTTCTTCTTTCCTCTGATTTCAGTAAGTTTGGCATTGATGGCTGCACCAATGCTGGAGGGCACCACTTGAGGCCACTTTTGCAACGTTGCACCTGTGAGACACTGAACAAAAGGCAAAAAAATTTGCTTTTGTTATGAAAGCAAGGGGGCCCACAGTTAATGACTTCCAAATAGAAAACTTTAGGTTACTTACGTAACCCTGGTTCTCTGATAACAGGAGTGAGGTATCTCACTATGGGAATCGCCTCGGGCATGACCAATCCTGGAAGCATCAATCACACCACGTCTGTCGGCTGACAGACCAATCACGACAGTGATGCGGGAGTCCCGCCTCCCTATATACATTGCTGCTAACGGTCCGTGCATCACTCTCACATATATTTTTTTTCCGTGCACTGCAAGGAGGGAAGTGCGGTGAGATACCTCACTCCTGTTATCAGAGAACTGGGGTTACGTAAGTAACCTAAAGTTCTCTTTCAAATATTCGTTCGGTATCTCACTATGGGATATAGACAACTCCTGTATTGCAGATATGCTGTCCGAAGCAGGTGTCAACCAACTCAGTGATGTGAAAAAATTAGATTATCCCTCTCACCGAAGAGAGCGGAAACGTGAGAGAAATGACAAACATCCGATCTACGATGTTTCCTTCATCCGTTGTCATTCCCTTTCATATACACCTATACATACACAAACATACATATACACATATATATACATATACATCTACAGTGAGGAAAATAAGTATTTGAACACCCTGCTATTTTGCAAGTTCTCCCACTTAGAAATCATGGAGGGGTCTGAAATTGTCATCGTAGGTGCATGTCCACTGTGAGAGACATAATCTAAAAAAAAATTTATGATTTTTTAACTATTTATTTGTATGATACAGCTGCAAATAAGTATTTGAACACCTGAGAAAGTCAATGTTAATATTTGGTACAGTAGCCTTTTTTTTGCAATTACAGAGGTCAAACATTTCCTGTAGTTTTTCACCAGGTTTGCACACACTGCAGGAGGGATTTTGGCCTCCTCCACACAGATCTTTTTCTAGATCAGTCAGGTTTCTGGCCTGTCACTGAGAAACACGGAGTTTGAGCTCCTCAAAGATTCTCTATTGGGTTTAGGTCTGGAGACTGGCTAGGCCACGCCAGAACCTTGATATGCTTCTTACAGAGCCACTCCTTGGTTATCCTAGCTGTGTGCTTGGTCATTGTCATGTTGGAAGACCCAGCCTCGACCCATCTTCAATGCTCTAACTGAGGAGTTGTTCCCAAAATCTCGCAATACATGGCCCCGGTCATCCTCTCCTTAATACAGTGCAGTCGCCCTGTCCCATGTGCAGAAAAACACCCCAAAGCATGATGCTACCACCCCATGCTTCACAGTAGGGATGGTGTTCTTGGGATGGTACTCATCATTCTTCTTCCTCCAAACACGTTTAGTGGAATTATGACCCAAAAGTTCTATTTTGGTCTCATCTGACCACATGACTTTCTCCCATGACTCCTCTGGATCATCCAAATGGTCATTGGCAAACTTAAGGCGTGCCTGGACATGTGCTGGTTTAAGCAGGGGAAAATTCCATGCCATGCATGATTTCAAACCATGACGTCTTAGTGTATTACCAACAGTAACCTTGGAAACGGTGGTCCAAGCTCTTTTCAGGTCATTGACCAGCTCCTCCCGTGTAGTTCTGGGCTGATTTCTCACCTTCCTTAGGATCATTGAGACCTCACGAGGTGAGATCTTGCATGGAGCCCCAGTCCGAGGGAGATTGACAGTCATGTTTAGCTTCTTCCATTTTCTAATGATTGCTCCAACAGTGGACCTTTTTTCACCAAGCTGCTTGGCAATTTCCCCATAGCCCTTTCCAGCCTTGTGGAGGTGTACAATTTTGTCTCTAGTGTCTTTGGACAGCTCTTTGGTCTTGGCCTTGTTAGTAGTTGGATTCTTACTGATTGTATGGGGTGGACAGGTGTCTTTATGCAGCTAACAACCTCAAACAGGTGCATCTAATTTAAGATCATAAATGTAGTGGAGGTGGACATTTTAAAGGCAGACTAACAGGTTGAGGGTCAGAATTCTAGCTGATAGACAGGTATTCAAATACTTATTTGCAGCTGTATCATACAAATAAATAGTTTAAAAATCATATATTGTGATTTCTGGATTTTTTTTTTTTTTTTAGATTATGTCTCTCACAGTGGACATGCACCTACGATGACAATTTCAGACCCCTCCATGATTTCTAAGTGGGAGAACTTGCAAAATAGCAGGGTGTTCAAATACTTATTTTCCTCACTGTATATCTATCTATCTATATATATATATATATATATATATATATATATATATATATATATATATATATATATATATATATATATTACACACTCAGGACGGAATGAGCCAGCGAAGGCTCCGTCCAGCCTATGAAAACGGACAAAAGTGTGCAGCAAAGCGCAGCATGCTGCCGCACAAATGTCCTGAAACGTCTTTAAAAAGCGCCCACGAAGTGGCCAAGCCACAGGTACTATGAGCCCTCAGTCCTTCTGGAGGACTAAGACCCACGCTATTATAACTCAATATAATAGCCTCCATGAGCCAATGGGACAGGCGCTGCCGGGAAACAGGCCTTCCTTCACAAGAATCAGCCCATGAAACAAACAGCTGATTACTCCGTCTCAATCCCTTCATCCTGTCAACATAGTGACTTAACACATGGACAGGACACAGACAGTGAAGCCGCTCCTCCTCTGCTGGGGAAAAAGGAGGCGGATGAAAAACCATTAAATCCACCTGTCTGCAGGCGAAATCTGACTCGTTCACCTTAGGGTCACCTTAAATTAGTCTTGAGAGTCACTCACGAGAAATTCATAGCAAAATGCATACAGGAGTTATAAACCGACAAAGCATGAAGTTCACTAACCCGCTTTGCAGTAGAAAGAGCCAACAACAAAGCAACCTTCAGCGACAGGAGCTTTAAATCAATACTCTATTGGCTCAAAAGGAGGCTGAGAGAGCACGTTCGGAACCACAGACAGATGCCGCAGTGGAACCAGGGGCTTTGAGAATGTGCTCAGGCGCCAGGCTCCCTTCATAAACCTGCACACGAGTGGGTGATGACAAATAGTATTACCGTCAATCCCTACGTGGCATGCAGTGAGATAAACCTTAACGGTTGAAAATGCCCTGCCCTTATCCAAAAGTTCTTGCAAAAAGCACAACACTTCTGCCACAGAACAGTGAAAAGGGATAATCTGTCTTTGAGCGCACCATAGTTCAAACACACTCCATTTCTTATCATATGCAGAGCGCGTCGAAGCTGCTCCCGCATTCTGAATCGTCTCAATCACCCTCGGAGGCAAACCAGTGACACTGAGATTTTTCCTCTCACGGGCCAGGCCCAGAGAGCTACTCTGTCCGGTGCTGGGTGAAAAATCTCTCTGCGTGCTTGCGGGAGGAGATCTCTGTGCAATGGGAGAGGCCAGGGACGATCGTGCAGAAGTTGGAATTTCTCCGTCAGCCACAATTTCCCCGGCCAGTTTGGAGCAATTAGTATTACAGAGTGACCGCCTTCTCTTACTCTTTTTAGAGTCGGCATGATGAATGCGTAAAGCAGTTTGGCCACGGGTGGGCTAACGCATCCACACCCATAGGTGCACCGTTTCTCGCCAGAAAAAAGAATAGAGGGCAATGAGTGTTTTCGTGCGAGGCGAAGAGATCTATGGCAGCCCGGCCGAATCTCTCCCATAACAGGTTCACCCCCTGAGGGTGGAGAGACCACTCCCCGTTCAGGGGATTTCCCCTAGACAAGAGATCCGCCCCCGCATTCATCACTCCTGGCACATGAGTTGCTCGCAGCGATAGGAAATGCTCCATGCCCCACACCATGAGATCTCGCGCTAGACTGTGAAGTCAAGAAAATGTATGTACGCCACCGCCGTCGTGTTCAGCTCCAGAAAGTTTGTGTGCGCCCGGCGAAACGGGCCATTTCCCTTTCGCTATCCTGCCCTCGCACACCGCACCCCAACCCATGAGCGACGCATCCGTCGTCACTAATTTTCTCAGGGAAACAGCTCCCAGCAGGGTTCCCGACTCGAGGAAAGCGCAATTTCTCCAGTGATGGAGAGCGCGTGAGCACAGGGATGACACTATCACTTTGCGATTGAGGTGGCGCTTCGAATACAAGTGCTGCGCCATAACTCAGCACTGAAACTCATTCATTCGCAACAGTCCCAACGGTATGACAGACACTGCCGAAGCCATCAGCCCCAGCAGGCGTAAACAGAGTCCGGAAACCTCGGAACCTCTTTTTTCCTCTCTGGAAAAGAGAGAGACAACCGCGAATCGACCTGATGCGCTCTTCTGATAGAAAAGCCTGATACAGGTCTGAGTTCAGCCTGAGACCCAGGTAGATTATTTCCTGTGTGGGCACCAAGCAGCTTTTTGTCTCGTTTATTGTAAAGCCTAGGCCAGTCAGGTGAGACAGAAGCACACTCGTATCCACCTCCGCTTGCTGCCGTGACGGAGCGCAGAGGAGGAGATCGTCCAAATACGCTGACACTCTGAGACCCGCTGCTCTTAGTGGTAACAGTGCAACTTCGACACATTTGGTAACGATCCGTGGAGCTCGAACGGAACCGTCAAATATTCGTAGGCTGTGCCCCGATAGGCAACGCGTGCAGGAGGCTTTCTTAGGAGACATGCCTCAAACGCTTCACCATCTTTGTTGCATAAATCGCATTGTTGGCGCATATTCGCCACCGCAGCCCCGAAAAGGGCTTTCGGCTTTATCGGGGCATCAAGGAACTCCACCTTCTCCCTCTCCGATAAGCCCATCAACCCCAACCACAGGGCTCTTTCGCCCACCACAGCGAGGCCCATGCCGAGGCCGCAGCTCTGGACCACTCCTCTGGGTGAACGCAGGTTAGGATCCGCAATGACGCAGATTTCTTCCCACAAAGCTGAGTCAGGTGACCCAGCATCAATCTGCCTCCCCATCTCTTCCATGAGTCCGCCTGGTATGCTGTGAGCAGTGAGGTGGCATTCAGATCTCTAACCGCCAGGGCAGAGGAGCGGTCGATTTTTTGGAAAAGAAAGGCGGACAGCCTCTCTGTACGTCCTGGCAGAGAAGGGGAGGAGGAGGATAGAGCAGCTCGTCGATTAGGGTGGAGGAGACTAGCCACCGACAGCTCGACGGGGGGGTGGAGGAGGGGGCGAGGTTGAACATCCACAAATCCTCCATATTGTGCACCTCCAGTCTAGAGAAACCCTTAACGGGCACTCTGTGTGAGAAAGGTTTGTCCCAAAAATGACGCATTCGGTACAGCAGGAATCAGCTGCTTAACTAGGGAAGTGCGCGATGGCAGCCTCTTCCCGTAATACAAATCCGTTATTCGCGGCCGCGACTCGCATTCGACGCTCCCGAACCCTTAACGGTAAGCGAGCGCAGTGCGGGCAGCACTTGGAGTTAGCGAGCTCAGCTTGCGTGTGTCGAACTCCTAAGCACACGAGGCACAGGGGATGAGAGTCTTTAGCCGAGATCATAGACCCGCATGCACACGGTTGGGATTGATCTTTCCCCGCCGCCGTGCAACCGGATGAGTTCGCAGATGCCATAACGGAGGTGCAAACACAAGAAAAGAAAAACGAGATCACCACAACGTGCTTCTCGAAAAACGGGTTTTGGACGATATTTCACGATACGCTCAACGTGGGGTGAAAAGGAAGAAAGAAAATAAAGAAAGAAACAGCAGAAGTGAATATCCAATTTGACAGTGAATATTCCCCTCAATAAGACATACCTTAACGGCTCGACCGTGAACAGTTAAGCGACCACCCCTAGAGGATCTGCTGAGGATAGCTTCTTAAAAGGATCTTTACAGGGAAGAGAACGAGAATGAGGCAGGGACCATTAGCAGCGGTGTATATAGGGAGGCGGGACTCCCGCATCAATGTTGTGATTGGTCTGTCAGCCGACAGACGTGGTGAAAATTGGGCTACTTTTGGCCGAAGGAGGAGAAGGAGAGGAGGAAGACGTCTACAGAGATGGCAGGAAAAGGAGAGATTTAGGAGAGTGGAGGTTTGGGTTGGTACTTTAAATGTCGGTACTATGACTGGTAAAGGGATAGAGGGAGCTGATATGATGGAGAGGAGAAAGGTAGATATGTTGTGTGTTCAGGAGACCAGGTGGAAAGTGGAGTTGGATTTAAAATGTTCTATCATGGTGTGGATGGAAAGAGAAATGGTGTAGGAGTGATCCTGAAGGAAGAGTACAGTAAGTGTGTAGTGGAGAGTCTTTATTTCCAGTTGTGAAGCAGCTTCCTGTTGTTGATTGTTTGCCGGGAATTAAGTTTTTATCGCCATTTAAATTTAAACATTTTTACAGTGTGTTTTCTTTTTTCTCTCTCTCATCTGCTCATTTTTTCGGTCTCATTGGCTCTGCTTCATCTCTGTTTGCTTTTGGAAGTGCGCTTTAATCCCTGTTTGAGTGTTTGAAAGCAGTAAATGGAGAGCATTCCCATCGAACTACGAACACACACTACAGTAACCACATTAAGGTACATAATTTCTCTGTTATGGCGAACATCCAGTTCATTCAGTGTGTGAAGTGCGACATGTTTAGTCAGTCTTTCTCTGATGTTAACAATAATTTTATTTTAATTTTATAGTTAGATTGCTCCGTGACGGAGAAGATCTAAGCATTAGAGGAGCGCATCCAGAGTCTAGAGAGAAGTAGTGAGTGCGAAAACAGTCCAGGTTCTGCAGGGGAAAGTCTGGATGCCCTAGGTGGAGTTAGCATTCCCCTGACCCCGGCATTAGAGACCTCGCAGCGGGGTGAGTGGGTGGCATACTCCCAAAGCCAAAGCTAGCGCTAAGACTTGCCCACGGGAGCACCAGTCCTCTCCGCTTCACGCATCCGACAGGTTTGCTCTCCGCAGTACGCACCTGCTGAGAAACCTGAAAGAGCTCTGGTCATAGGAGACTCTATTCTGAGGCTAGACCTTCAGGGGCACCAGCAGCACAGGTCATGTGTATACCGGGAGCCAGGGTGCCGGACATAGCAGGTCGGCTTAGGTTTTTAGGAAAGCACAAGTTCTCTAATATTTTTCTAAGGTTTTTCACACAGGAGCTACGCCTTTGACATTGAGAGGTTACTAAGAGAAATATTATAGAGATGTGTAAATTAGCAAAGGCAATGTCCGATGCAGTAACATGCTCTCGCCCCTTCTCAATGCGACGTGGTGATGTAGCCTACAGCAGGTTATGGTCGCTGAATTGCTGGATGTCCAAGTGGTGCACCAAAAACAATGTGGGCTTCATAAATAATTGGAGCAATTTTGAGGGAAATGCTGGCCTGTTAGGGCAGGACAGTATCGATCCTACTCGGGAAGGTGCTGCTCTCATTTCTTGTAGTATAGGTCATAGTCTCTGAACAGCACTAGTTAACAAGTGACTGTCCAGAGCAAAGGCCAGGAGCAGACAGACAGGCCTGACATTGCCGGTAAACCTGTGTGTCGTATTTGTAGAACGAATGTGGCTGTAATTAAGGAATTGAATCTAAGAAGCCACTATAAGACAAAACATCAGGATAAGCTGAAAAACCTGAATGCAGAGCAGAAGATACAGAAAGTATAAGAGTTAAAGAAGAATCTGACATTTCAGCAGATGTTTTTCACCAGAGCAAAATCACAAAGTGAAGCTGGTGTGAAAGCAACCCCTGACACCCCTGACATAGATGAATATCATTAATTATTAATAATAACATATAATTGAAGGTAAATTGAGCAAATTTGTTATTTCATAAGTGTGTATCTGTGGTAGCCAGGGGAAATAATAATAAATAGATAGTTTGGTAGTGACTGAATGGTGTGTCGTTGTATTAATGTGGTCTGACAATCAATCATTCGATTGCTTCTGTCTTGGCTGAAGTGCTCACCTGAGTGGGGAGGGGGCGTGCTGCTCAAACAATACACTGACAGTGGTGAAGCAGCAGCAGCTCCGTGTCACTTGTGTTATTTCACATTTATCTCCCCTCATCAGGTATGGGAAAAACATTTCAAAGTTTAAAATGTGTTTTTTTTTTAATGTTGTGGTTGTTTTAAGGATTGTAGATGACACTATTTAGAGTGTTTGGGTTCTTGTTATCAGCGTGGAAGTTTGTTTTGTATGTGTTTGTTGCAGCTCTCATGCTAGTCATGGAGACCATGCGGTCTCACAAATAGCATGGTATGAGTTAATTGCTAAGTGTAATGTGTTTTTCTTTGTATAAAAATGCAACAGTTGTGTTTGTACTGACATGTGGATATATTTATATATTTTACTTTCTTTAAGTTATATAATTTATTTGAATATTAAAAATAATATTGTTCTCATTTGTTATAAAGAATAAAAAAACAATACACTGACAGTGGTGAAGCAGCAGCAGCTCCGTGTCACTTGTGTTATTTCACATTTATCTCCCCTCATCAGGCGGTGTGGGTACTACATTTTGGAGGCCCCAGCGAGAAAATGAATGCAGTGCGAGTTGGCTTCCAGTGACGACAGCCCGCTTCCAGTGCCATTCAGCCTACTACTCATCCCAGGTGACCAGTGGAATGAAGACGTATGGTGTCCGTTTCGAGCCAGGAAGGAAAGTGCAAGCAATCTGAGGTTAATCTTCGATACAAGGAGCGCTGCAGAATTCCAGCCAGTTAAGGACATTTCTTCTATCACTTTGCACACATCTAGAGATTGAGTAACTCATGGATCACTTAGAGGACTTGAAGCTTGAGGTGACAGGAGCATTATATGCTCTCTCAAAAGATAACCTTCTTGAACTATGTGAGTTTCTAAGAATTGAGTGTGAATATGCCATTAGCCAAAGTCGTTCATCTCTTATTTCTGTGATTGTGAAACACATTGAGAGAGAAGCATTAGAGGAGCTAGAAGATGCTGGTATATCAGAGCTTTTGTTTCTAAAAGACAAAATCAGTGAAATTCAGTGTGCTAATGCAAACAGCGATTCAGAAAAACACACAGCACAGACATCTAAGAAAGTAACTTTAGATGCAGTACCAGAAACTACAGAGCAGGAAAAACTGCAAAAAGAAATTGACACGATTCAGTTAGCTCTGCAAAAATTAATTGAGCAAAAACAAGGTGCAGCAAATCACACATACCAAAACACTAGCACACTACAACACACAAACATACCACAAAGCCCTAACACATTACCAAGCTCAAACATACAGCAAGACACAAGCACATACCTGCATCCAGTGCCATCTCGACCGCTCACTACCTGGAAGGTAGTTACCTGGAAGGAAAACCAAACCTAAAAAAACCAAACCCCTGCCTATTCTTAGACGCATTCTACGAGCACATTATCAAGAAAAAGGGGCAACTGAATTGTACAAGCAGCTCACCTCAGAAGTACAGAATAGCAAGGAGACCCCACAAAGCTTCCTCGTTCGTTGTCTTGATTTGAGGCAAAAGATCCTGTTCGCATCTCAGGAAGCGGAATCCAGTTTGAAATATGACCCAATCCTGGTTCAGAGCATGTTTCTCCACACTGTCCTGACTGGTCTGCAAAATGAAAGTATTAGAAGTGACCTGCAGCCTTACTTGACAAGAACTGATGTTAGTGATGAACTTCTCCTAGACAAGGTCAACGTTGCATGCGCAAATGAAACGGAGCGTCAAAACAAGAAAAAGCTTCTGTTCCAACAGAACATCAAAGTGAATCCAGTGCAGGCTAATGAAGGTGCTGTTGAAAAGAAAGTCAAGACACAGTGTCACAAAAACACAGAGAAACTTGAACCTGACATTTTAAGTGAGTTAAAAGGAATGCGGTCTGACATGGCATTGTTGAAGGATCTCAGTGTGGAGGTGTCTCGAATTAAAGAATCCATACGACAGCCTCAGATCATGTCCACACAATGTCCCACCCATGTGAGGGATAAAGCCGGCATGCAACCACCTCAGTCTCTGTACCCTACTCCAAATTATCTGCAGCCCTATGACAGGAGAAGGGGAACATTCCAATGGCAACAGTGGCTCCCTGCACAACGTTACCATCCTCCTTCAACTCGTGTGAGGAAATGTCTGGCCTGTCAGCCAAGTGGATTGGATGTGTACTGCACTCATTGCTATAGATGTGGCAGCAGCGACCATTTCTCGGCTGGTTGCAGAGCGCGAGGGTCAATAATGTACAGAGACCAGTCGTTAAACGGGACCGGGTCACCACGGCGGGACAGGGAGTGACCAGCCATATAACAAAGTCCCCACAAAGCTGTGCGCATTGTGGCATCATGGATCCTGACCTCATATTGCGACAATGTACCGCCTGTAAACAGACATTGTATTGCTCCAAAGCATGCCAAGCTAATCACTGGACAAACCATAAAGAACAATGCAATCAATACTCTAATGTAACTGTAAACGCTGCAATGCCAAAAAGGAAACTAAAAGTATACACGCCCACCTGTACTTCTTTTGTTGGGAAGCAGTGTCTTGTACAGTGTTACATCCAAGGCCAGCTTGTTGATGCATTATGGGATACAGGATCTCAAGTGTGTATAGTGGATGAGCTTTGGAAAAATGAACACTTACCAAATATCAGATTGAGAAACGTTGCAGAGGTAGTTGATGCACCTGGAGGACTCCACCTTGTGGCAGCAAATGGCCAGGACATTCCCTTTACAGGATGGATAGAAGTCACTTTTGGTTTTTCATTAAATGAATCAAAAACAAAAGAACGTGTCATACCTGTGTTGGTAATGAGGGGCAGACAGCTTGGTCATCTTATTATCGGATACAACGTGATTGAGCAAATGATAAACGACAAGGAATTAACTCAGCCAATTACCACTGAATCTTTAAAAACTGTTCTTCCTAGTGCGGAAAGAGAGAAAGTCCAAGCTTTTGTTGAGCGAGTTCATGCAGAGACACCATGTGAATATTTTGTCAAAACAACAAAAGGAAATGTTCATGTGCCCAAACACACATCTGTTCAAATTGCAGAGTGCAGTTGCACCGACCAAAAGAAGAAGAGACGTTGCTTATGTTTGAGCCTGATTTGAACCCACAGTGGGCAGAGGGGTTGGAGTTCTGTGAGACGATTGTGACCCTGCGGCAACATACTTCTCCATACATAATTCTTAGTGTCCAGAACCCCACAGATCATGACTTACTGTTAGCAGGCAAGACGGTCATAGGCACAGTGCAACCAGTACAGGCTGTTTTTCCAACTGCTACTTTTAAGGGGCCTTGTTTAACTTCTGCGGGTGTAAGACAAATAAAAAATGAAACCAGCCATACCTCCGACATCACGTGGGTTCCGCCAGTTGACTTGAGCCATCTCGATGAGCCTGAAAAACAAATTGTTCAACAAATGTTAAAAGAGGAAGAGGCTTCATTCTCCAAATCTGAGCACGACATAGGTTGTGTAGAAAAGCTGCAACTAGCCATTTCGCTGAAAGACACTACCCCTGTTGCACACACTTACCAGTCAGTGCCTAAACCCCTCTACCAAGAAATGAAAAACTACCTTCATGATCTCATTGCACAAGGATGGGTACAGAAATCAAACTCGCCATATGCCTCACCTGTTTTATGCGTTAGAAAAAAAGATGGCAGCTTACGTTTGTGTATTGATTACAGGCAGTTAAATCGTAAAACTCCTGGTAAAAATCCTGATCGACAACCCATTCCCCGTGTACAAGACATAATGGACAGTTTGGGAGGGAACTCCTGGTTTTCCCTTCTTGACCAAGGAAAAGCATATCATCAGGGCTTCATGGCCAAGGAGAGTCGACCCTTAACAGCCTTTGTGACTCCGTGGGGCTTATATGAGTGGATCCGGATACCTTTTGGCCTGATGAATGCTCCTTTGGCTTTTCAGCGCTGCATGGAGGAGTGCCTGGATGAGCTAAGAGATAACATCTGTGTTCCCTATCTGGATGACACGTTAGTTTTCAGCAACACCTTTGAAAATCACGTAGAGGATGTGAGAAAAGTCTTGCAAAGATTGAGACAGTATGGAATAAAGTTAAAGCCTAGTAAATGTGAAATATTTAAGCGTGAAGTACGGTACCTTGGGAGGATTGTGTCTGCAGAAGGGAGTAAGATGGATCCGGCCGATACAGCTGCTGTGACAAACCTAAAAGAGAAGAGACCTAGTACAGTCGGGCAACTGCGAGCAGTCATGGGCCTGTTGAGCTACTATCGACAGTATATAAAGGATTTCTCCAGAATCGCAGGACCCTTGTATGACCTGCTGAAACAAACTGAGACAAACAAAGAGAAGTGCAAAGAGGCAAAGAATCGACAGTGAAAAGGAAAGAAAAGGGGAGTGCCCTCTCAAATGCCAATCGTGTGGACGGACAGGCACCAAGAGATACTGGAGGGACTGATAGACTGTCTGGTTGAGCCTCCGGTTCTCGCATTTCCTGATTTCTCACAGCCATTCGTACTTCATACTGACGCATCAGATCAGGGACTTGGAGCAGTTTTGTATCAAAAACAAGATGGAAAGCTTAGAGTCATTGCGTATGGATCCCGAACATTGACAGCTGCGGAAAAAAAAGTACCACCTCCACTCAGGCAAACTGGAGTTTCTGGCCTTAACCCTCTGGAGTCTGAGGGTGTTTTTGGCCCCTTGAGAGATTTTGACATGCTCTTACATTTGGTTCTTTTTAGTTGCTTTTAAAATATATTATTGACAAAAGACTTATTACACTGTATTCAGCACAAACTGGGATACCATAATATGTAAACAACTTATATGTGTGTGTTTGTATTTTTGACAAAATAAGGTTTATGCATGGTTTTTGAAAAAGCTAAAAAAAAAAACTCGCTGATATAAGGCCACAAAACCTATAGTAAACATGTTTCCCCAAGACTTTTTGAGACCAGAGCTTCTAATGTAGGTTTTTTTATTTTTAATCATGTGAAAATCATCCTGCCTGCTCATTCACCTTAAACAATACTTTGATTTAAAATTTAAAAGACACTTTTTACTTTGAAAGGCCATATTCGAAGAGGCGTCGACATGCTGTGACTGACAGCTTCGTAGACAATGGGTCGCATAATGAGCTGTCGATTACATAATGAGCTGTGGATCACAGAATCCTCTCATCCACGGCTAAATGTCTTCTAGGGTGATAAATTGCTTTGCATGTGTTACAGATTGTGTCCATGAACAGTTTCACTCTGAACAGACGGTCATGTTCAGATGTGCCCCTCTTTCTGTCATTTTCTTCGTCTGCATCTGGGTGACTCGTGTACATTCCACGAAGTTGTCCTGTATCTGTCCCTTGACATAATTGTTGCTGGAAAGGGAACTGTGAAAATTCTGCTCTGTCACCAGTAGTCTATGATGGAGGGCAACTTTACCATTGCCATGTAAAATAAGAGCCCAATGTAGTGATACATCTCACTCACGGTTACATGTCTCCATTTGTATTTGCGTTCCTTGGCTATTGACTTGGCAGCTTAAGCATTTGTGTTGTGGCACAGAGTTGACACAACACTCTCCGGGAAAAACATTTTAAATAGACTACATGGAGAATGAGAGTCAGAAGACCTCAGTTGAGGTTCAGGTTCACGTGCGGGCAGGAATCGCAGAGTCCATGGAACTGTGTTGTTATCTGTCTGATCCTTCCATGACATGGTGGACTGTGTGTGCTGCCTTTGCCCTTTTTGGAGCAGGTGCTTGATCACATCTGTTTATGAAACACACACATACACACACACACACACATCACTAATTGTGTCATTGATAAAGTTGTTTGCATATGTAATACAATGCAATAATGATTCAAACTAAATATAATTTAAGAAAATATAAAATATGTACTTACTCAGGATGATTCTCGGTCAAACTCAAAATGGAGCGACGCCTGCGTGGCCTGGTGTGAGTTTCCAGTGAAGGCAGGGGTGATGCAGCCACATTCCTGAAAATAAACAAACAATATATTTTAGGATGATGAATACACTTGAACAATATATTTGTTAGCATGCATTGTACAGCCTATAGGCCTATTTGTTGATGGGCAATAGGACAGATAAATGTTTGTTGATGGGCCATAGACCATAATGCATCTCAGACATTTACACCATCACCATTTACAGCTGAGCAAATAATATTGTCATTGATAAAGTTGTTTGCATATGACATACAATGCAATAATGATTCAAACTAAATATAATTTAAGAAAATATAAAATATGTACTTACTCAGGATGATTCTCAGTCGAACTTAAAATGGAGCGACGCCTGCGTGGCCTGGTGTGAGTTTCCAGTGAAGGCAGGGGTGATGCAGCCACACTCCTAAAAATAATCAAACAATATATTTTTCAGTATTTTTGATGAATACACTTGAACAATATATATTTGTTAGCATGCATTGTACATATAGCATTTACACCTCAGCATTCTGGAACATCTCTGCTAGCTAACACTACATAACAGCCTTTCAGGATGATCAGTGACACCAACCAAAACTGAACTGAGGCTAAAATATAGCTTTATATTCGTCAACAATATTTAGAGCATACAATTACAAAAACTTAATGTTACAAATGAGCAGATATTGGCGAATTTTTGTTGTAACATTAAAAGGCAATGCTGACAAAAGCTAGGCAGAGATGTTTACAAACAATATGAGTTTTATATGATCAGAATGTAAGACTAAATAACTTACTCATCGTAGCAACTTGCTGGAAAGTCCTCACTCTTCAAAATGCAAACGCTCCTCGTCGGAATCGCAATCTTCTTCGGATGAAAAGGTAAATGACTCAACGTGTGAACTGTTTTACCTTTGAATAGGGGGGGTTTCACATGATTTATATTCATTGGAAACGTGTTTTTTTATTTCACCGACTTATTCTAAAACTACACACTTTAAGCTGTCTAAAGATATATTTTTTATTTCTGTGTGTCAGCTATTGGCCGAGTTTCAGCGCTTTTTGATGACGTGTTTCTAAACGAAGATCACGCAGACAAAGGCGACAGATGGCGCACCCTAAATATTTTATTCATTTAAAAAAAATACAACGTTTTGTTTATATAGTGAGCATACACAAATGAAAGTAGACCCTTTACAGATTTAAATGATGTATTACTTTGACATGTTTGATCAAATATGACCGAGCAGTTTCAGCTCTTTTTGCTGGCATCGGAAAAAAAACATGTTTGGGCGCCGGCGGCAATTCAGACTCCAGAGGGTTAAAATGGGCTGTCACCGAAAACTTTAAAGATTATTTGTACTATGCACCCACATTCACTGTGTTTAGTGATAATAATCCGCTCACCTATGTTTTGACCAGTGCAAAGTTAAATGCAACGGGATGTAGATGGGTGGCAGAACTTGCGGATTTTCATTTTAACATCAAATATAGGCCAGGCAAAGAAAATGTGGACGCAGACAGCCTATCCAGAATGCCCCTGAACATTGAAACAATGATGAAAGTGTGTACAGAGGAATTACCATCTGACTGTGTCGAAGCGACCATCCAAGTAGTAGAGGCATCACATTCCAACCTTTCCTGGACTGCCATGATTTCTTTTGATGACACCCAGACATCGGAGCACATATGTGAACCATTGCCCGTGGATGAGATCAGACAAGCACAGCGAAATGATGACCACATTGGACCCGTTTTACAGTTTAAGTTTTCTGACAATAAGCCAACAGGACATCTATTGAAGACCTTGAGAGCACAAAGTAAATGTTTACTGCACAGCTGGGACAAACTTTTCTTGGGAGATGATGGCATCTTCCGTAGAAAGACGAACACCCGAACACAGCTGATCTTACCTGCAAAGTATAAGAAACATGTGCTAAAAGAATTACATGACCACATGGGTCATCAAGGCTTAGATCGGACAATGTCGTTAATCAGAGAAAGGTTCTATTGGCCACGAATGAACTATGATGTTGATCATTATGTGACCAAAAGTTGTGCTTGCCTGAAACAAAAGAAACCATGCAAAGAGACCAGAGCACCTCTCCAAAATATCGTCACTACTCATCCGTTCGAGCTTGTTTCCATTGATTTCTTACATCTGGATCGATGTAAAGGAGGGTACGAGTATATCTTGATCGTAGTTGACCACTTCACACGATTTGCACAAGCTTACGCAACTACCTCAAAATCGGCTAAAACTGTTGTTGACAAGTTGTTTAACGACTACGCTCTGAAGTTTGGGTTCCCACAAAGAATTCATCATGACCAAGGAGCAGAGTTTGAAAACCAACTGGTCGCTCAATTAAAGAAGAGTTGTGGAGTCGCAGGATCAAGGACCCCACATCAATTACAAAGCTTTACGCCTATTCATGAGAATAACAATTTCATTTATTTCCACATTAAAATCATCAACCTGCATTTTCAATCAATTGCCTACAAGTTTCCTCAAACAGATAATCAGTGTTGGGCAACGTTACTTTTAAAAGTAACGCATTACAATTTTGAGTTACTCGGCAAAAAAGTAACTAATTACGTTACTTAGTTACTTTTTATGGAAAGTAACGCGTTATATTACTTTTGCATTACTTGTATCTCTTTCACGCCTTACAGGTGTAACAGGTGTAATATAGATAATTGCCATTAAGAAATAAGTTATAGTAGTCCGAAAGACATGTGTGGGCTGCACACCGGTGATGTGGAGGGAGAACATACCTTTCGCTGTCATCTCATAAAACTTCGTGCAATTCCGTAAATATGACCTCGTCCTCGTCTACATCATTCTCTTCTTCATCATCAGCTTGAAACATTCTGAAGGCTTTGACAAAGTTTGCACTATTATCAGTGACCGTGGCAGTTTATCTTCCCACAAAGAGCAAATGAGCTGTGAATTTGCTCTCTCTCTCTCTCTCTCTCTCTCTCTCTCTCTATTTCTCTCCGCTGCGATGGCATCGTACATGTGTCTCCCACGGAAAACTTTTATTCTGAGCAGTCCATAGAGCTGCAGTGGTGGAAAGTCGGCAAAGGTTTTCTATATTTCTGTCTCCATTTCCATATATGCAACATTGCATAATAACATAATAATTCAACATTACACACACACACACACACACACACACACACACACACATCTGTAGTGCTGTGCTTTGCATGCAGATGTTTTTTTTTTTTGAAGTGGTATTTTTTGCAGTTGACAAGAGCTTTTCACCAAGACATAATCTACACTTAACGATTATTCCTTTCTCCTTTTCCTCGACTATTTCAAAATAATAAGAATCCTTCCATCACAGTAATGTAATTCTCTGGTTTGCCAGCTCCGCTTCTGACCAGCTTCTGTTCCCGCTGCTTGCACGTATGAGTGCGCGATTCTACGTGACTACGTTCATTTTAATTCATTTATTTTTTTATGCAAAATAATTTAACTGAAAAGGAACTTGCATTACTTTTTTTAAAAAGTAACTCAGATATTAATGTGTAAATTTATAAAATAACGTGCTACTTTACTCATTACTCCAGAAAAGTAATATTATTACGTAACACGCGTTACTTGTAATCCGTTACCCCAACACTGGAGATAATTCCAGAGGTAATTGAACCTGTTTTAAAAAGAATAAATTCTTCCATTAGCACTGGTTATGTACCTAAATCCTTCAAACTGGCAGTTATCAACCCCCTAATTAAGAAACCTGACGTTGACCCATGTCAGCTGTCCAACTACAGGCCAATATCAAATCTCCCCTTTATATCCAAAATTATAGAAAAGGTTGTAGCAAAGCAGCACTAGTTAAGGTGGTAAATGACCTGTTATTGGCCTCTGATTAGGGTTTTGTCTCTTTACTTATTTCGCTCGACCTTAATGCAGCTTTTGACACCACTGATCATACTATACTGCTTGCTAGACTTGAGAACGTTGTTGAAATAAAGGGAACAGCTCTCTCCTGGCTCAGGTCTTATTTGACTGATTGCTATCAGTTTGTTGATGTAAATGGTCCTCCACACTCTCTGAGGTAAAGTTTGGTGTTCTGCAAGGATCTGTCTTAGGCCCACTGCTTTTCTCTTTATATATGCTGCCTCTGGGTGAAATTATATATAAACATGGTATTCGCTTCCATTGCTATGCTGATGATGCACAGCTGTATATTTCAGCAAAGCCAGATGAGAAAGATCAGCTTAACAATGTTGAGGAGTGCATAAAGGACATTAGACAGTGGATGCTTGATAATTTTTCTAGGACCACATGCAGCTAGAAGCAAACTTTCCGATTACGCAGCATCTCTGGATGGTGTTTCTGTTTCAGCATGTACAGCAGTCAAAGACCTTGGTGTGATTATTGACCCTAGTCTTTCCTTTTGAGGCTCACGTGAATAATATTACCAGGATCGCCTTCTTTCACCTTAGAAATATTGCTAATATTATAAATATGATGTTGTTACAGGATGCAGAAAAACTAGTTCATGCTTTTGTTACATCTAGATTAGACTACTGTAATGCTTTACTGTCTGGTTGTTCGAGTAAGAGTCCTCACTAGATCTAAAATAAATTTGACCACATTACCCCTGTTTTAATCAGTCTACACTGGCTCCCAATCAAATCTTGCATTGATTATAAAATACTACTATTGACGTATAAAGCACCGCAGTATCTGAGTGAATTTCTGTACCAGTATGAAAGAACGGTTGGTGATTGGGGCAGATTTTAATGGGCATGTAGGTGAAGGGAACAGAGGTGATGAGGAGGTGATGGGTAGGTATGGTTTTAAGGAGAGGAATGTGGAAGGGCAGATGGTGGTAGATTTTGCTAAAAGGATGGAAATGGCAGTGGTGAACACTTATTTTAAGAAGAAGGAGGATCATAGGGTGACGTATAAAAGTGGAAGAAGGTGCACACAGGTGGACTATGTGCTATGCAGGAGATGCAACCTGAAGGAGATTGGAGACTGTAAGGTGTTGGCAGGGGACAGTGTAGCTAGACAGCATCGGATGGTGGTCTGTAGGATGGTTTTGGAGGTGAAGAAGAAGAGGAGAAGAGTGAGGACTGAAAGAAGAATAAGATGGTGGAAACTGAAGGAGGAAGAGTGTAGTGTGAGGTTCAGGGAAGAGGTCAGAGAGAGGCTCAGTGGTGTTAAGGAGGTGTTGGATGATTGGGCAACTACTACAGGAGTGATGAGGGAGGCAGCTAGAAAAGTACTTGGTGTGACATCTGGAAAAAGAAAGGAAGACAAGGAGACGTGGTGGTGGAATGAGGAGAAAGAGAAAGGAGGTTGGCAAAACAGAAGTGGGATAGACAGAGTGATGAGAAAAGTAGGCAGGAGTACAAGGAGATGCGGAAGCAGGTTAAGAGGGATGTGGCGAAAGCCAAGGAAAAGGCATATGAGGAGCTGTATGAGAGGTTGGACACTAAGGAAGGAGAAAAGGATTTATACAGATTGGCCAGGCAGAGGGACCGAGCTGGAAAGGATGGAGAGGAAATGTGTTGACTAGTGAGGAGAGTGTGTTGAGAAGGTGGAGGGAGTATTTTGAGCAGCTGATGAATGAGGAAAATCAGAGAGAGAAGGTTGGATGATGTGGAGTTGGTGAAGCAGGATGTAGATAGGATTAGTAAGGAGGAAGTGAGAGCAGCGATTAAGAGGATGAAGAGTGGAAAGTCGGTTGGACCAGATGACATACCGGTAGAAGCGTGGAGATGTTTAGGAGAGATGGCAGTGGAGTTTTTGACCAGATTGTTTAACAGGATTTTGGAAGGTGAGAAGATGCCTGAGGAATGGAGAAGGAGTGTGCTGGTACCGATCTTTACAGGTTTGGACATGTGCAGAGGAGGGACATGAATTATATTGGTAGAAGAATGCTGAGGATGGAGCCACCAGGTAGGAGGAAAAGAGGAAGGCCAAGAAGGAGGTTCATGGATGTGGTGAGGGAAGACATGCAGGTAGTTGGTGTAAAAGAGGCAGATGTAGAGGACAGGGTGGTATGGATACGGATGATCCGCTGTGGCGACCCCTAATGGGAGCAGCCGAAAGAAGAAGAAGAATAATCCATATCCTTCTCTTCCTGTCACCCCTCTTCTCTCCTTCTCTCTCTCTCTCTCTCTCTCTCTCTCTCTCGGTCGAGTTAAACATGCTCCTGAGGTTCCAGTGCCAGTTCCTGCCCCTCTTCCCTCTGTGGATCTTCCCACTTTGTCCAGGCCTGCCTCTGGATAGTGTTCTCTTCGATTGGAGGCCACTCTGTGCAGCTTGGGCCGGTTTCTCATCAACGCCTTGGGTGGTTCCATGAAATTCTGATGAAGAAGAGGAGGAGGAGAGTGAGGACTGAAAGAGAATAATATGGTGGAAACTGAAAGAGGAAGACTGTAGTGGGAGATTCAGGGAAGAGGTCAGACAGGGGCTCGGTGGTGGTGAAGAGGTGCTAGATGATTGGGCAACTACTGCAGAAGTGATAAGGGGGATAGCTAGAAAGGTACTTGGTGTGACATCTGGAAATAGAAAGGAAGACAAAGAGACATGGTGGTGTAATTAGGAAGTGCAGAAAAGCATAAGGTGATAAAGATTGCTGTAACTAAATTGGGATTGACAGAGTGATGAGAAAAGTTGGCAGGAGTACATGAGATGCTGCATCAGGTAAAGCCGGATATGTCAAAAGCCAAGGAAAAGGCATATGAGAAGCTGTATGAGAAGGAAGGAGAAAAGGATTTACAGTTGAAACCAGATATTTACAGAAAAAAACAAAAACTTTTATTTCTTTACTGTCATACATTAAATCAGAGTAAACTTCTGTTTTAAATCAATAAATATTAACATATTTTTTGCATTTGTTAAATGTCAGAATCAAGCGAGTTTTTATGTATTTTTATTATCAATTTCATCAAAGTCAGAAGTATACATACACTAAGTTTATCGTGCCTTTAAACAACAACAAAAAAATAACTCCAGATGATTCCATTCTGAGCTTAAGAAGCCTCTGATAGGGTAATTGATTCCATTTGAGTTAATTGGTGGCACACCTGTGGATGCATATAAAGGCACACCTCAAACACAGAGCCTCTTTCTTTGACATCATGGGAAAATCAAGAGAAATCCACCAAGACATCAGAAAAAGAATTGTTGACCTCCACAAGTATGGCTCATCCTTAGGTGCAATTTCCAGATGCCCGAAGGTCCCACGTTCATCCGTTCAGACAATAATACGCAAGTATGAAAAACATGGGAATGTACAACCATCGTACCGCTCAGGAAGGAGAGGAATTCTGAGTCCCAGAGAAGAACATTTTTTGTTGCGAAATGTGCAAATCAACCCCAGGACAACAGCAAAAGATCTTGTGAAGATGCTGGCTGAAACTGGTAAGACAGTGTCATTATCCACAGTAAAACAAATACTGTACCGCCATGAGCTGAAAGGTAACTCTGGGAGGAGAAAGCATTACTTCAAAACCATTATAAAAAAGCCAGACTACAGCTTGCAACTGCACATGAAGGAAAAAAATCTTAATTTCTGGAGACATGTCCTGTGGTCTGACGAAACAAAAATTGAACTGTTCGACCATGTCGGCATGGCTTGCTCATCAGGGATAAATGCACACCATTCACCTTGACTGTTGATTTCTGTAAAGCTGCTTTGAGACAATGTCTGTTGTAAAAAGTGCTATATAAATAAACTTGACTTGACTATAATGATAAATGGTATATTTGGAGGAAAAAGGGCGAAGCTTTGAAGCCTCAGAACACCATCCCAACTGTCAAGTATGGGGGTGGTAGTATAATGTTGTGGGGCTGCTTTGCTGCAGAAGGGACACTTTACACTTTACAAAATAGATGGCATCATGAGAAAAGAAAATTATGCGGATATATTAAAGCAACATCTGAAGACATCAGCCAGGAAATTAAAGCTTGGGCGCAAATGGGTCTTCCAAATGGACAATGACCCAAAGCATATCTCCAAATTAGTTACAAAGTGGCTTAAGGACAACAAAGTCAAGGTATTGGAGTGGCCATCACAAAGCCCTGATCTCAATCCCATAGACAGTATGTGGGTGGCACTGAAAAGGCGAGTGCGAGCAAGAGGGCCTACAAACCTGACCCAGTTACACCAGTTCTGTCAAGAGGAGTGGGCCGAAATTCCAGCAAACTGTTGTAGAAAGCTTGTGGAAGGATACCCAAAACATTTGGCCCAAGTGAAACAGTTTCGGGAAAAATATGCAAAAAATGTTAATATTTATTGATTTAAAACAGAAAAAGTTTACTCTGATTTACTGTATGACAGTAAAGAAATAAAAGTTTTTTTGGTTTTTTTTCCTGAAGTGTATGTAAATATCTGGTTTCAACTGTATACCAATTGGCCAGGTTGAGGGACCGAGCTGGGAAGGATGTGCTTCAAGCTATAGCAATTAAGGATGCAGATGGAAATGTGTTGACTATTGAGGAAAGTGTGTTGAGAAGATGGAGGGAGTATTTTAAAATAAGAGAGAGAGAGAAGGTTGGATGGTGTGGAGATGGTGAAGCAGGAAGTGGATAGGATTAGTAAGGAGGAAGTGAGAGCGGCAATTAAACGTATGAAGAGTGGAAAGTCGGTTGGACCAGATGACATACCGGTAGAAGCATGGAGATGCGAAGGAGAGATGGCAGTCAGTTTATAGCCAGATTATTTAACACGATTTTGGAAGGTGAGAGGATGCCTGAGGAATGGAGAAGGAGTGTGCTGGTACAGATCTTTAAGAATAAGGGAGATGTGCAGACCTGCGTAACTACAGGGGAATAAAGTTGATCAGTCACACCATGAAGTTATGGGAAAGGAGCATAAGCCAGGCTGAGAGAAGAGGTGACCACCTATGAGCCACAGTATGGATTCATGCCGAGGAAGAGCACCACAGACGCATTATTTGCTTTGAGAATGTTGGAGAACTATAGAGAAGGTCAGAAGGAGTTGCATCGTGTGTTTGTGGATTTAGAGAAAGCGTACAACAGGGTGGAGATAGGAGTTGTGGGATTTTATGAGGTCTGGTGTGGCAGAGAAGTATGTGAGGGTGGTGCAGGACATGTATGGGGACAGTGTGACAGCAGTGAAGTGTGCAGTAGGAATGACAGACTGTTTTAAGGTGGAGGTGGAACTGCATCAAGGTTTGGCTCTGAGCCCTTTCCTGTTTGCAGTGGTGATGGACAGGTTGACGGACGAGGTCAGACAGGAGTCTCCGTGGACTATGATGTTTGCAGATGATATTGTGATTTGTGGTGAGAGTAGGGAGCAGGTGGAGAAGAGCCTGGAGAGCTGGGGAATTAAAGTCAGTAGGAGTAAGACGGAGTACATGTGTGTGAATGAGAGAGAGGGCAGTGGAGTGGTGCAGTTGCAGGGAGAAGAGGTGGGAAAAGTGGCGTTCAGTTACCTGGGGTCAACAGTGCCTTTTAGTGCCTTAAAATTTTATTACAAATAATTTATATAATTACTAATTAGTAAATTCATCCAGCTAGACGGGCTGACCGTGTTTCGTGCTTACAGAAACGCAGCTCTGTGCAGTAAGACTCGCGGTGGTGGCGTGTGTTTTTATATCAACCCGGAATGGTGCAAGAAGTCTGTGCTGAAAAAAAGAGACTCTGCCTTCAGAACAGGGGACAAGACAGCCTTAAGAACAGCAAGGGCCAAACTGTCCCATGCCATCAGAGAGGTGAAGCGCACACACGCAAAGAAAATCCACGACCACTTCCAGGACAGCGGAGACACCCGGATCATGTGGCAGGGCATCCAGGCAACCACGAACTACGAGACAACATAACCTGCTTGTGACCGTGATGCCTCTCTCCCAGATGCTCTGAACAACTTCTATGCCTGGTTTGAGGTACAGAAAAACGTGAAGGCGAGGAAGACCACCCTTCCTCCCAGTGACCTGGTGCTCTGTCTAACCACAGCTGAAGTGAGGAAAACTCTATGCAGAGTTAACCCACGGAAGTCTGCTGGACCAGACAACATTCCTGGCAGAGCGCTCAGGGAATGTACAGAACAGCTAGTGTAAGATATCCTTGATCGCTAGTCCTAGATTAGGTTGACCCAGAACACTCAGTTCTTGTCTATATCCTCTCTTTATACGCTTACGCTGTGAGAAAAGCCAAACTGTTGCCTTTTGGTATGGCTAATCCACGTTTTGTTGCTTCTGCTAAACGAATAACATGACCAGATGTGGAGTTATTATCGTTAACCGTTTTTATGTTCTCACAGTATGGTAATATGTATCTTGTTGCCATTAGTTGTTATAGTAATTCTGCTGTATGCTTCTAGAATAACCTTTTTGTATGCTTCTGTTGACCAAACCCTGAACTATCCTTTTGTGGCATGTGTTACTTTGCTCGTACACACATAGTGGTTCCTGTATTTCTGATTTAGGCTTATGTTTTGCAGGCTCAACATGACCTTGTGGAGTTGTCTCTCCTAACTTTCTCTTCTGTTCACACACACACACACACACACACACACACACACACACACACCTGGCAGCCCACCCCCTTTCTCTCCTTCACTTTGAAGTATATCTTCATGTCTGAGACAATAAACTTTGGAACTTCTCTCTGAAAGCTGACTCGTGTGTTTCATTGAGACTTCCCCATATATGTAGGAGAGCAGAGATCGAGAGGAAAGGCTGAATTCAGGGGTATCCTGTCCAGGGGACAGAAGGCAATCCTGCACAAGCGGCAGAGGATAAAACATTCCTTACAGCTAGCGAATGTCTTTACAGACATCTTTAACATCTCCCTGAGCATCAGCATTGTTCCTACATGCCTCAAGACAACGACCATTGTTCCCGTGCCAGAGAAGTCTACTGTATCCTGCCTCAATGACTATCACCCCGTCGCGCTCACACCCATCGTGATGAAGTGCTTCGAGAGGCTCGTCGTGAGGCACATTAAGACCCGGCTTCCGCCCTCACTGGACCCCTTGCAGTTTGCATTTCGTCCATCGAACAGCATCTCCAGCACCACTACACTGAGCACTGGGGCCCCTCAGGGCTGTGTGCTCAGTCCACTGCTGTTCACTCTGCTGACTCACTACTGTGTAGCAATGCACAGCTCGAATCACATAGTCAAGTTTGCCGATGACACGACCGTAGTGGGCCTAAGCAGCAAGAATGACGAGTCAGCATACAGAGAGGAGGTGCAACAGTTAACAGCCTGGTCTGGAGCAAACAACCTGTCTCTGAACATTGACCAAACCAAAGAGATGGTTGTGGACTTCAGGAGAGCACAGAGCGACCATTTTTCACTAAGTATTGATGGATCCTCAGTGGAGATTGTCAAGAGCATCAAATTCCTTGGTGTTCATCTGGCGGACAATCTCACCTCAACACCAGCTCCATCACTACTTCCGACTCTACTTCCTGAGAAGGCGGAGGAAAGCTCATCTCCCTCCCCCATCCTGACCATGTTCTACAGAGGGACCATTGAGAGCATCCTGAGCAGCTGCATCACTGCCTGGTTTGGGAACTAAACTGTCTCAGATCGCAAGACCCTACAGAGGATAGTGAAGACAGCTGAGAAGATCATCAGAGTCTCTCTCCCCTCTATTATGGACATTTACACCACATGCTGCATCAGCAAAGCAAACAGCATTTTGGACGACCACACACACCCATCAAACACACTCTTCATCCTCCTGCCATCAGGAAAGCGTTCCGAAGCATTTTAGGCTGTCACATCCAGACTGTGCAACAGTTTTTCCCAGCAAGCCATCAGGCTCCTCGATACACAGAACTGAAATGGAACTCTCACACACACACACACACACACACACTTACTCAAATGTGTGTTACCGAACTGTACAACCTAAACTTAACACACACTCATGACTCATCTAAATCCATTCCACTATCATTTATGTATTATTATTTATACTTGACCGCATTACAACTTGAACACAATTACCTGCTGTTTTCTGCACCTCTTTACTGTATTATACTGTTTACATACCATTTACATGCTGTTTTTTTGCACCTCTTGACTGCTGCTACTGCTGTTTTTTTGCCCTGCATTGTATACTGTTTATATACATTTTAGAGTTTTTACAGGTTTCTTTGCACAGTACTGTATAATCAGAATATACAGCAGGTTTACTGTCGGCACTATCTTGAGTTATGTGTTGTCTGTCTGAACTGTCTGTCTGTACTGTTTTTCGTCTGCACTGTTTGCTCTAGGTTGCACTCGATGCACTTTATGTAGCTTTGTGTTGTGTTGTATCTCTATGTTGTTGTTAGTGTAGCACCAGGGTTCTGGAGGAATGCTGTCTCGTTTCTACTGTGTACTGTGTACCACTGTGTATAGTAGAAATGACAATAAAAGCCACTTGATTTGACTTGACTTGACTTGTCATTTCTCAATTTAAAATGTTCCTCCTCCATTTCTCTCAGCTTCTTCTGTGTGTCTGTCAAGGATGTGGCTTGATATTCATAAACAATCATTTGGGAAACATTTCTTTGTGGTTTTGGAATCACTTTCCTTTTACTTTGGGTCTGTCAAGGAACAAAAAACCGGTGTAGGATATCTTGACCTAACATGAATCCTGTGCAATTGGATAAGAATCTTTTCCAGGTCGAAAAGGCTATACAATAGAAGTGTTTCGGTCATGATGCATCATCACAATACAACTTTCTTTTACACCTCTATAGGCTAAAAAAGCTATTAAACGTCTATGACCCTGAAGAGGATATGGAGATGTTACAGAATTTTCTTCTAACCGCTATATATGTAAGCAGATGGACAACAACATTAACATAGACATGACATTAAAGTATAGAATGTGTGAGAATCTGATGGGCAGGAAGCAGATCTTTTGCATAACCTGTTTGTCACTGTCTGTTTTACTGTTCTAACTGATAAAAAGGCTCAAGGTCTACAAAATACCAGAGATCTCGTTTGTAAGTTTGCAAACACTTTAACTCGGTTCTTAAGTAAAAATTGAAATTTAGCCAGTGACAGTTGAACACAAACAGACTTACCCCAGCCAACATGTCCACGTGGGCCCCACATGGGTTTTATCTGGGTTATATGGGCATCACGTGGGCATGGGGAGAGTGGGCACTTTGATGGGCTGAATGTGGGCCCCAGTTTAGTCAGGGTCGTGGGCCCCAGCTAGGTTGCCCATTTTGTTTATTCAAGGGCGCTGTATGGGCCACATTTGGTCTATAATTAGCTATATTATTTCATTGATGATAAATTCAATTGATATGTTTTCTGCGTGTTTCATATGATCGAAACAAAAATTTTATATATTAACAATAACATAGCATGACCTTTAGTTTAAAAAAGAAAAAAAAGAAAAAGAAAGAAAGAAAGAATCGCTTGTGCAGCTCACAGAGTCTCCCATTGGCTCCTGTGTCTCCCGTCTTCTGATTTTAAAGAAACTGTCATCACTTACTACACTGGAGCACCTGACCTGGATAACCTGACATCTCTGTCATGGTAAGAAATTATCTTTTGTTTTAAATTAATCACATTTTACTGTTTGCTTTCATTTAATGTATATTTCTGAAAGATTTGTGGTAATTAAAGTTACAGGCATGATATAACAAAGGTAAGTGTGGAGATTGAACTGGTTTACCTCAGAGATAAACACCTGTGGAAAACTAAAAATTCTTAACGATTAGCAGATAACTAGGAAATTGTCTACTAAAATGTGGAAATAACGACTTTTCAAACCATTTTCACCCGTGTTTTCTCCATAGAGTGTCCTCATGATAACAAGAGGGTGAAACAGTAAAAGCACTGTGGACTAATCTTTCTCTTTCACTACCTTTTATAACATGTGTATATACAATACACAAAGAAAAGCTCTGAAGAAACTGTGACAATACTCAATGTGATTTAGGTGAAATAGGTAGAGGTTCATATTTATATCATTTCTAAACATTATATTAAAAAAATCTGGGCGCCAAGGCTTCACGCATGCGCAGATGTGTTTGACTTGAAGCCGTGCAGTGCAGACCGACAAATTCGAGAGCAGACAACTCTGTATTCTTCCGAATCGCTTTCACTGTATTTTTCTGTCAAGCACGCTTCGGTTTGTGCAGTCAAGTCGAACACTTGCTGTGTTAGCTCTACTAAGGCTTTTTGAAGACAAAACATTGTTATAAGTGAGTACAGTCGAACCCACTTATCTCGACCTCGGTTAACTCGCCAACCCTATTAAGTCGACGTTTTTGAAGCAGAACCGCCAAATTCTCGAGCACAAGGGGGCAAATTTGCCACTTAACGTCGGTTATCTTGATCGGTGCTGTGCAGCCGCAGAAGAACTCGCGGAAATGGCGGAAAAATCAAGCCATACATATGCTACAGGTGTAGGATACTTTTTAGAGCTGTGTCAGAGTGAAATGACTCGAGAATTTAATGTTGACACTGGTTAGCTTTTTGTAAAAACGAACTACACCCTGCACGTTTTTAATGATTTTGTGAGCGATCTTTGTGTTTGCAATGTTGGAGTATATAATAAAGGTTTGTATTGAGAATCGACGGTGGTTTGTTTTGTATACTGGTAAATCTCTGCTGTTAGTTGGTGCACATATGTCTTTTGTTGTTAAATGTTATGCGATAAACGGGAGGCGAAAGCCGAAGTGAAAGCAAAACAGTGTATTGCAACCCAGTGCAAAGCCAAACACAAACACTCGCCTTGAAAGTAAGTATTCCGGTGGTGCGCTCTGGGAGCGCGGTCTGCTAAGTCCCAAACTGAAAAGAGGCAGTCTGTATATATAATCCATGGGTGAGCTTGGTAGAAGCGCGGCGTTGAACAGCACACTGGAGAACGTGGGATGAGCAGCAAAAGCATAAAATTAACAACGGCAGGATCGGGGGAATCCGGGATGCGCTTTGGGAAGAAAAGCGCAGTCGTTGAGAGAGTGCGGAGTCCGAGTGGGAAGGCACGTACCGGGATACGCATGAGAGAAAGCGGAGGTTTGACAGCTGCCGAAGGGGGCATGGCAGGTGGCTTCCTGACAGTACATTTTTATAGCATGCCTTCATCAAACAAATCGCGGCCACGCTGTTGTGTAAAAAAACCTAAAAAAAACACGTGCATGTACATTCTCATTTATTAACGCACATCATGTACATAAAGAAATTTCAAGCACGTTAATATATTGCTGCCATATTGGTTTTCGTTTATCTCGATCATCGGTTATCTTGACGCTTTTTGGCGTCCCCTAGGCCCTCGGCATAACCGGGTTCCACTGTAACTTAAACTAATGTTACACTAGTCTGTTCAAAATCACGGTCCAAAGTGCACCAGTGTACCAGTATGAATTTAATAATCGAGCTGTGTTCACGGCCCCATTAATTATTCTAAACATTAATCACAACAAACCCTGAAATTCACCATATTGATGCATTTAACTTTTTGCATGGTATTGTGTCATTTTAACATCATTTACTCAGATCAGTTAACAGTTTGGGCAAATGGTGGATTAGAAGTTGCTTATGATTGTGATTTTTTTTGTCTTTTTTTTTTTGACTGATAGTCTTATGCTCATGTAACGTGTATGTATACAAATAATGTGTTGTGCCCTGGTTGATGCAGTAGCATGCTCTACTTTATATAATTTTTTTTGCTTTACAGGTAGCCTGAAGCAGAACCGTTTGCTGAAAACTGAGACAGAGACAGAGAAGGCAACCGTGCTTTGAGAGCCCAGTGGGACCATGATCGGAGGGCAGTACAGCCAAAAGTGTAAGTCATATAAACCTATAGCTACGGCTGCACAATTAATAATATTTTATCCCAATCACTGTTTTTGCCTCTGTTTAATTAAGGGAATACTCCACCCTGAGATGAAAAAATATCTTATAAATTACTTATCCTCAAGGCATCCTATACGGTGTCTGAGAGAGCTTAACGTACTGCAACTGAAGAAAACACATGCAAATAGAAAAAACCACCAGCAAATAAAAAAAACAACGTTATCAGTTTGACAACACGTGCTGCAATCCCCCACAATGCAACCAAGTACAGAAACACGCTGCAAATCCTCACAACACAATCAAATAGCACAGATCACAAAATAAATGTTTCAAGGGGACCACAACAAGTGACAAACCCATCTGGGACTGCTTATTGTTCAATGTCTATTCATCAGTGGTGTTGTTGATGACCTGAAAGGTGAGTTTTGTTTATTTTATCATTGTTTATTTATGATTCCTTGGCCTTTTGGATACTATTATCCTAAATAAACTGATGAAATACACAATTAACTGTAAAATGTTATGTTAACTGGCAAAGCCAAGGAATCATGATCAGGATGTTAAAATAAACAAAAAACTCACCTTTCAGATCATCAACAACACCACTGATGAATAGAGACTGAACAAGCAGTCCCGGGTTCATCACTTGTTGGGGTCCCCATGAAACATTTATTTTGTGGTCTGTGCTATTTGCAGTGCAAAATAATTGGTTGTGTTGTGAGGATTTGCAGGAGGTTTTTGTATTTAGTTGCTTTGTGAGGATTTGCAGCACGTGTTGTTTAACTGATGAAGATGTTTTCTTGATTTGCTGGTGTTTTTTCTATTTGCATATGTTTTCTTCAGTTGCAGTGCGTTGAACTTTCTGGGCCACCGTGATCCTAGGTGTGACATCTTTCAGCTGATCAGAATCATTGTTCTAATCACTGGCTTTTGGCAATAGCCAAATATTCGTTTAAGAGTCAAGTTCAGACACAAGGTCGATATTTAAATTGTTACATTCATTTAAGTTTTGGATTCCATGACTAGTCCCCTGGCATAAGTTATTACTGTGCGAGGCAGAGGTGGGAACAAATCACTGATAAGATTCTAGCATATGTCTTAATTATATTGATGCATGGTTTTTTTTTAGATGTAGCTGTAAATGGTAGTATTTTAAAATGTACTAAATTTCCTTTTCTGTCTTCTCTTTCTTTACTGTTTTGTAGGTGTGCGAGGAATCTGCATAGACCCACCAGTGAACTATTGTACTTTAGTAATTCTGTTATTCCTGTTTCTTTACTTGAATTAATTTAAATTAAATGTGATTTACACATTCTGATGAATTACTTCAATCTGAGTTGAAGTCATTTATTTTTCACAGTTCAAATACCCAACCATGTAATTTTAAGCATATAGCAGCACATAAAATCAACTAATATTAGTTATTTGTTTGGTCAGGCACAGTTTTACATTGTAACTGAGGTTTGAAATGGTTTGACAGTGGATTTTCCATAGTAAGATTAAGTACACATTAAGGTCACCCACAGAAATCAATCATGAAATTAATAAATGGGACCCAATTCTCACCCACTGTGGTCCCATAACAACCCCATAAAGGGGCCATTTGTGGGTTGACCCATGATTAGGTCATGTGGGCCCCATAAGGGTCCTTTTTGTAGCCCACTTTGGCACCATTTTTAACACCTATTTGGGACCCAAATGGGGTCATATAAAGAACACCTATACAGGCCCCACCATGGGATCCATCAGTCGAGCCCACCATGGATCCATGGAGCCCACAATGGATCCATCAGTCGCCCCTCTGGGCTAATACACATGGGGCCCATGTGGAGCCGATTGACAAATTTCTCTGGGCCCCATTTGGGTTGCCCATGCAGGGCCCAAGTGACAGCCCATCAAAAACCTACATGGGGTCCAGATTAAAATGTTGGCTGGGTACGAGTGTATTCTCAATATCAGTTTCATCTGAATCTGCATATCTTGATCAAACAACAAAAATGTATTTATCTTCGCATTAGTTTAAAATGAGAGGAGAGATGAGATTAAGGCACTTGACAGTAAAGGATATTTGAAATTTGCTAAATAAAATTTTTATTTGTTGCATGTAATTATTCCTGTGCATATTATTGTCGACTGTAGTTACACAATTGCCATAACTTCATACGTCACCATGACTTCAGATTAATTATTGGAACTAACACTGTAAAAAAAAAAAAAAAAGAAGAAGAAGCAGTAGATACAGTAGGTCTACTTACTGCTCACAAAATTGATCAAGGCCAAGTACACTGGCCAGTCATGTTTTGGCTTTTTCCCTTTTTGACACTCTACAGCAGCCAAATAGTCAGTTATTGGGTATCCGTCGTCATCCTTCTCGGTGTCATTATATTTATGTATGGCATCGGTTTTCACTTTTAGCTATATATCCCAGCATCCTCCCCACTGTCCCACTGGACTACAGCAAACCTTCTCATCACACCCTGAGAAATTGATAAATTTATAAATTAAGGGGAATATTGATTTTAGTCAATTTAGATTACGACATTTAAGGCTGTTTAATTAATAACGTGGTGTCTTGTGAGTTTGATTGACCTAATGCAGACATAATGCTAGTTCAACTAAATATGTCACCTGCATTCAAGTTAGCTGCAGACTTTTTTGGTACATGAGATATATAAAAAATAAAAGTAGCGTAATGTTAATGGTATGTACCAATACAAACTAAACAAAAAAAGAAATTAGTCCAGCTAACTTTAACTAAATACATGTAAAGTTTTTGCTGAAAATTCATGACTAATGCTCCGGTTACTGACTGTTAGCAAACTAAAGCTTGCAACTGTTGTCTGAGGTTAGCATTAACAAATTCAAACAAACCAAGTACTTGGTATCTAGCAATATGTAAACCCTTAGAGGTTTAATTACTAATTATCTGGCTTGTCATACCAAGCAGTTCAAACATCAACCAATCAGTGTTTTTTATAATCTCTTTTTACATGTAGGTGTTTAGAGACTACTGTACTTTTATTTATACATAGCACATTGAGAACAAATTAAACAAAAGTGCATTGCTTTAACAATTGTCAAGAAGAAGATAAAAAGGTGGGGAAAAAAGGTAAAAAATAGATATAATAATAAATAAATATTATATATATATATATATATATATATATATATATATATATATATATATATATATATATATACACACACACACATATACACACACATATAGTGTGTGTGTGTGTGTGTGTGTAAACAAGTTTGAGAACAGGGTCAGAAATTATGCCAATTGTGGCAATAATGCAAAAATGAATGAAAATGACCAATTCACAGATTTACATGAGCTCATCAGGTTGCTTTTGTGTTGTTCTTTGCAGCATTGAACTTTATAACAATTTACACACATTTTTGTTAAGCTTATGAACACAATAATGGCCAATTAAAGGCATTTAGATCATTTAGTAGTGGAAATGCAGGAGTTGAGTGCACTGACTGAATTTTGCACACTCAGCATAAACAACGAAACAGAAAATGTTTTTGTGTTTGATTATTTGAAAAATAATCACTATTACAATAACAATAAACAATAATCAAGAATAAGGATTGTAATATAATTTTGCAACCCTATTAGTTTCTCATTTTAATAAATGTACAACTTATATACATTTTTTATGTGTCTTTAGTTTAATAAACTAATCAGATTTATTGAAATAATTGGTTAAATGAGTATTTTACATTCTACAACATGGTATGATTGTTGAAATTGCGCTTACAAATGTAAAAACAAATTAAAATAAAAACTTAAAAGCCCTGGAAATCAGTTCAAGGAGGGAATATATTGCAAATTTTTTACCCTGGTTGAGGACAACTGATCTAAACTATTGGTAAGGTAGAGTTGTGAAGCTGTCTCTCTCTTTGTGATTGAAAATGTCTACATGACTTGGAAGGGGAAACGTTCCAGAGTGACACTAATGAGGTAAGTCCTAAGTAATAAAATAAATCAGACATTTACAAAGTAAAAGTGGGGCTGTATTTTAGAAATTGTGATGGTATTGTAAATTGTTATAATGATTGTAGATGTGATTAAACTCAACTTTTTCCACCTTAAAATGGACCGTTTTGTTTCTCCCTCTTTTGTACATTTCCTTTTGCCCTGTCTTAGCACTCTCCCCAGGGGACTGAAGAATCCATCCCCACAGAAACAGGCCATTTTGGATTTGGTATTAATCTTTTTATATATATGTTTTTTTTTTCCCTTTTACATACTTGACAAAATGTTGTTCCAGCTGTTAGGTCAATATTGTATTACAACCAGAAAAGTACTGCTTTCTTTTAGGATACATCACACCACCCTGAAAGGAAAAGACAGGTCACAATCAAACACAAATGTGAGTTTTCCTTCCTTGGAAAGAACCATCTTTTATTACTTAAATCTTTATTTTGTAAATAACATTCTCTTCATATTCACATTTATTATTTTATTTTGTCCACTGATCCAGGTCAACCTACCACTGAGGAGTAAACATGAGCTATTTCTATTTTAGCCATATTTCTACATAAGTTTTGTTTGCTATATTTTCTATTGATCGTTCACCTTATATATCTAAAAAAAAAGTCTTGTTCTTTTTAGGATTACAGTCCTATGTCACATCAATCAGAAACTGCAGAAGAGTGGACTTAATCAGAGGTGCAGGTAAATAAAAAAATTTGTATGTCATTTTGGTTCACATCTTGTGAACCAAATTTAAGAATTTGGTCAGTGTTTTATTTGTATACCGTTGAGGGATCAATTTAAAGCCCTTTTGGAGAATGAACCTAACCTAGAGATGAAATAACATATCTTAACCAATGGTGTGTTTGCTGATTACACGCATTGTGCGTTGCTGGAGGTTTGCTGGCAAACAACCACTTTATTGTTTGTTACCAAAAGCTACAGTCAACCATGGTATATTGGTTTGAACGTGTAGATGGAAATCTTTTAGCAATCAAGCCTTTTATATTACAGTTTGCCAGTCCTGAAGGGGATACTTCCAAACTTCCTTGCCACTGGGCTTTACATGTGGAAAATGTGAGCATTTTGCTAGGTTCATTTGATATTCACCATGCTCATGAGGCTCTTGAGCTCCAGTAAACATCACATAAAGAACTATGCTAGATATGACAGGGTGACTGCACTTGGGGTGCCAAAGATTCGGCCTGTGTCCACTATACTACAACAGAAACAGAACTGTGTACTATAACAGAAAAGTTGTCAATGGATAAGTCATTCACAGCTAAACATATACAAAGACAAATAAAAGTAACAACTCTTGTAATATTGAAATATGGCACTATTTTTAAGGTTTCATGCTTTCTCCGTGTCAAAGATGACCAATCTTACAGTGCAGAAGCTGGTTCGATGATGTACTGTCAAAATATCATTAACCTTTATGAAAACTGTTTATTTTCCTACAGGATTTGAAAGAGCAGTTAAATGCAATGACATTATGAGACAAATCTTAACAGATAAAGGGTTGAATATATGTGACAAAGTAATTTTTGTATATGTCACATGGACTCTGTTGGTGAAGATATGCGTAAGAATCACTTTGAGATCTTGTAAAGTTTTAAACTGAAAATCAGTATACAGTATGACATGCAGTTGTTACATGAAGGTTTATTATTACTGAGGGAAAACAAAATCCAAAACTACATGGCCCTGTGTAAAAAAAGTTAAAACTGTGGTTTATAGCACCCGAGTTAAATTTCTCTGGCCACACCCAGGCCTGATTATTGCCACATCTGTTCGCAATCAAGAAATCTCTTAAATAGGACCTGCCTAAAAAAGTAAAGTAGACCAAAAGAACTGCAGGCCTTATTTGACTCAGTTAAGGTCAGTGTTCATGAGTCCACCATAAGAAAGAGAGAGAGCAAAACTGGTCTGCATGTCAGAGTTACAAGACAAAAACCACTGCTGACCAAAAAGAACATAAACATCCCACTTTTGCCAGAAAACATCTTGATGTTTCCCCAAAACCTTAGAGCAAATACTCTGTGGACAGACGAGACAAAAGTTTAACTTTTTGGAAGGTGTGTGTCCCATTACATCTGGCGTAAAAGTAACACCCCATTTCAGAAAAAGAACATCATACCAACAGTAAAATATGGTAGTGGTAGTGTGATGGTCTGGGGCTGTATTGCTGCTTCAGGACCAGGAAGACTTGCTGTGATAAATGGAACCATATATTATGCTGTTTACCAAAAATCCTGAAGGAGAATGTCCGGCCATCTGTCCGTGACAAATGATCCAAAACACACCAGCAAGTCCACCTCTGAACGGCTGAAGAAAGCCAAAATGAAGACTTTGGAGTGGCCTAGTCAAAGTCCTGACCTGAATCCTATTAAACCAAAATTCCTCCACAGCACGGTAACAGACTCAAAATAAGTTATAGCAAACGCTTGATTGCAGTTGTTGCTGTTAAGGGTGGCCCAAACAGTTATTAGGCTTAGGGGCAAACACTTTCACACAGGGCCATGTAGTTTTGGATGTTGTTTTCCCTCTGTGGCGGGACGGTAATTGGTAAGAATTGACACTAGTGTACAACTAGAACAAAAAGCAGACTATGCCACCCCGTTTCTATAAACGGGGAAATTTTGACCCAAAATAGAGCACACAGGTTTGTTTCCACTAAACACAAGAGATGTGAATATAAATACAAAAATACTTTCATTTCACAATAAGGATAATTAGTTAAACTATATAAAATAAATAAATAAATAAAAAAAAAACACACAAAAAAAAAAACTGTTGACCAGGCAGGAATGAAATAAAGGAAATAAAATACTTTCAGGCTGAGGCTTATCAGTAGGGTGGCTAGCTGCACAGTAAATATCTTAAGACACACCACTCACCTAAGTATGCTCCGCACAAACACACACACTCACACTAAGTGAGGGAGATGCAATGGTCACAACAAAAACACTCTGTGAGAGAACCACCACCACCACAGGGTCAAAACAGCTAGCCTCCCTCACTGGAGGACTTCAGCTCCTGAAATAAACAAAAACAATTAATCAACACACACATACAATTCAACAATTTGCATTGGAACCAAAAGCTCATGAACCTAGTTGCAATGGCTCAACAAAGAGTTCAAGAAAAGAACAAAACCAAAAAGGAAAAAAATAAAAACAAACAAACAAACCAAACGCAAACAATCAGGGTTCAAATCAAATCACAAAAAAACCCAACAAGTTAATCAAGGAGGAAACGGAAAGAGATCAACAAATACTCAAATCAATACATTTAAACAGGGAACAAAAACTTAATCTTCCCAGGTACCAGATATTGAGTGTTCTTCCACGCCGTCCATAGGAAGAGCGCAGATCGAGGGAAAATAAAGAAAAACAAACACGCTGCCGGCGGCAATTACCAGTGGGGCTAAACATGCGCCGTTAACGGGACATCTCCTGTTAAGTGACGGCTCGAACTAGCCTTCCTTTAAGCCACCAACATGAGCGTGGAGCAATGAAACAAAAACAGACAAATCCAATACAAATGGTCACAGAGTAATAAAATAAAAAAAATAGCAGCAGAACAAACAGTACAGTCTTAATGTTGTATAAGGAGTAACTTATTTGCCCTGCAGTCCACAGTGACGAAATGCTCGCGAGCAATTACCCCCACTAAAATAGACAAAAATGAAGGCAAATCAGTCAGAGACACTAAACACACAAGTTCAATTACTCGCAGTTTGATCCAAAATCAACGAGCTGCAAATATGCAGGTGTTCCATCAGCGGATACACAGACTGCAATATAATCGAAGCATAAGTTACGAGTCACACCGCAACAAACATTAATCCACTGGAATTAACATACCTGGAGTGAAAGACAGCCTGTACCCAACAGCAACGTCACGCCAATCCTAAACACAACCCGGCTACAAACCAAAATACACACTTAATAGTGCATAAACACTAGCAGCAACGTTAGCCAAACAGCTAGGTACATACATCCAGCAAAGCTGCGTGCACCCGCCCACAAACGACAATGATTGTATCATGCACACTCAGGTGGCATAAACGACGTCTTAAATATGCCTGGAACGGCAGCTAATAGGCTGTCACACCAGTCATTCAGGCGACAGTCACGTTTACTAGGGCGGTACCTAGACTGCCCTACACATCAATTATAAAAACCTTCATTTAAAAACTGCACATTGTGGTCACTTGTGTTATCTTTTACTAATATTTAAATTTGTTTGATGTCCTGAAACATTAAAGTGTGACAAGCATGCAAAGTAATAAGACATCGGAAGAAATACGCCACTGTATATAACACATATACAAAATGCATAATATTAATGTACATATGTGTTATTTGCAGCATATATGTCCTTTACAATTTTTTTTGGAACATGTAAGATTGACAGCTGTTTTTAACTAAACTTTTCCATATGGGTATCAACATCTAGCTCGTTCATGCATTCATGACCTCCAGACCGGACTATTGTACTGCATTACTAGGTGGTTGTCCTGTATCATTAATAAACAAACTACAGTTAGTCAGAATGCAGCAGCCAGAGTCGTGAAAGGGTTGAGAAAATATGACCATATAACCCCAATCTTATCATCCCTACACTGGCTACCTGATAATAAGGTACTGGCTCCCATGTATTTATCCAGTCTTTTCGAATAGTCTTTTTGACAGTGTTCGGGGCTCAGACACACTCTCCTAGCTTAAATGCAGATTTAAAACTTTTTAGCGAGTCCTACACATAACACACATCACATATGATCAGATGTACTGAAGCACAAGGATATCAACTGGCACTTGTTAATATTACGAACAGCGGCTACGCTAATTCCTCTCCACCGCTTCTTTTTCTCTACCCATCCCAAAACGAAGATTATGGACTTTTAAAGTAGTAGATGAGGATGGGATCCCCTCGAGTCCAGTTCCTCTCAAGGTTTCTTCCTCATTTCATCTAAGGGAGTTTTTCCTTGTTATTGTGACCCAGGCTTGCTCATCGGGGATAAACACACATCATTAACTTTAAATCATAAATTCTGCAAAGCTGCTTAGAGACAATGTCCACCGTGAAAAGCGCAATAGAAAAAAAAATGGAACATGTATCTTCTCAGCAAGGCATACGCATCAAACATTTCTCAACCTGGTGCTGCAGAACAAAGTAAAAAGTATAGTAAATAGTAAAGCTGCCTTGAGACAATGTCAAATGTGAAACGGGTATCTTGTTTTTATGCAAATACCTAATAGTGTAATTTCTTTTGTTTGTCTCTTTTAGTTTAAGGTGGATCACTTTCCCAAAAGATTCAAATTCCGTTTTTGCGGTTTAATGTAGCCGAAACAAAATGTCCAAGAGAGAGAATAATAACGTGCAGAGATTTGAACACAAAACCTGTCTGTTAGTGAGTACATGCATGTGTGCAAGACCGATAAATATTTGTAATATTTCTGTTGCTCATTTAAGTTATCTTCTGAGAAGCAAGTAACGCTGTTAAAAGGAGAATAAAGCACGAGATGTGGAACACGACCTGTCTGTGCTTAGGATAATTTCTGCAGCAGCTCGAGTTAGGCGAGCTAACCTTTGACCCCGACTCAATAAACAATAAACCATATACACAATAAGATGTATTGCAAATTTATACAGTATGAAAGACATTTCTATTCAAAGCATGGAATATTGGTACGGGCAAATAGGGTTTAGAGCGATCAAATAAAAAATAAAAAAATAAAAAATAATAATTAAAATAGAAGCATAAAAAAGATGACTAGTTTTCATGGAAATGCCTGTATTTGAGAAGATGGGTGACCTTGTGTCAGATTTAGTAAAAGGCAAGGGACACACAAGGCATACAATGAGCTAAATCACCAATGATGCATGACTTTGAGCAAGCTGTTGGGCTACAAATGAATTAAGGATGGAAAAATGTAGGGCACTGTAGTAAACATCCAAAAGTTTTGACTTTTCAACGGTTTATCAGAATGAGAAAATCGCACAACGGTGGCATTCAAACTGAAGGACGCGATTCATGAGCTAGCATGAGCTTTCATTAACTAGCTAACATCCATTCCCATTGTGATCATGGCACATTGTTAGCATTGCTAGAAATAACGTGCTTGATTTCAAACAGACAGTGAAAAGAAAACCAATAAAAGGTGTCTTAACAGAACAACGTAGACTACAAGATTGGTGTGCAGTGGAAAGTACAGATGTTCAAAGCATTGGTTAGAAAAAGTAAGATAAAATGCAATTCTAAGCAATGGTTAGATAGACTTTGTAAACAAATAATGGAAAGGAAGAAGGTAACAAGAGACAATAACAAATCAGAATTTGGGAAACAAGAAAAACCATCACCTGAACAGATGAGGAAGCAGAAGGCAAAAAGGGCAGCATTCCGTGCCTCCCGGTGCCTCTCCTCGCGGCGACTCCCGCAGCCGGACTCTCTATGTCTTTGTCATCGTCTGGTCTGCGCCACTCGGCCTGGTGCGCCACTCGGCCTGGTGCGCCACTCGGCCTGGCGCGCCACTCGGCCTGGCGCGCCACTCGGCCTGGCGCGCCACTCGCGTCACTCAGGCTGCGCTAACCCTAATTCGAACAGTGCTAACTCTAACCCTAACCCTAATTCCATGTCACTCAGGCTGCGCTAACCCTAATTCGAACAGTGCTAACTCTAACCCTAACCCTAGTTCCATGTCACTCAGGCTGCTTTAACCCTACTTCAAACAGTGCCAACCCTAACCCTAATTCCATGTCACTCAGGCTGCGCTAACCCTAATTCGAACAGTGCCAACCCTAACCCTAACTCCATGTCACTCAGGCTGCGCTAACCCTAATTCGAACAGTGCTAACTCTAACCCTAACCCTAGTTCCATGTCACTCAGGCTGCTTTAACCCTAATTCAAACAGTGCTAACCCTAACCCTAATTCCAATCAGATCAGGCTGCACTAACCCTAATTCGAACAGTGCTAACTCTAACCCTAACCCTAATTCCATGTCACTCAGGCTGCTTTAACCCTAATTCAAACAGTGCTAACCCTAACCCTAATTCCAATCAGATCAGGCTGCACTAACCCTAAATTGAACAGTGCCAACCCTAACCCTAGCTCCATGTCACTCAGGCTGCGCTAACCCTAATTTGAACAGTGCTAACCCTAACCCTAACCCTAATTCCATGTCACTCAGGCTGCTTTAACCCTAATTCAAACAGTGCTAACCCTAACCCTAACCCTAATTCCAATCAGATCAGGCTGCACTAACCCTAATTCGAACAGTGCTAACCCTAACCCTAACCCTGTTCCATTCAGGCCGCTCTAACCCTCAATTGAACAGTGGTAACCCTAACCCTAACACTGAATACCTTTGTGCTGCACGAAGCCAAACTCAAATTAAGTTGTGCTGCTATGGCCTTAATGTGAAACACTGTTGTACTACTATAGCTCTAATGCTAAATATGTTGTGCTGCCATCACTCTAATTCAAATGATGTAGTGCTGTTATGGCCCTGATGTGAAACACTGTTCTGCTACTACAGCTCTAAAGCTAACTATGTAGTCTTACTATGACTCTAATTCAAAAGATGTTGTGCTACTATGGCAGTAATATAAATTATGTCGTGCGGCCATGGCCCAAATTCAAATTATGTTGTTTTACTATAGCCCTAATTCAGATTTTGTTGTGCTACTATGCCTCTGAATGGAAGTATGTTGTGCTGCTATGGCCCTGATGTGGATCAATGTTCTTCAACTATAGCTCTAATGCTAATTCTGTTGCGCTACTATGATTCTAATTCAAATTATTTTGGCCAACTATGGCTCTAGGTCAAATGATGGCGTGCTACTGTAGTTCCAATTTAAAATATGTTGTGCTGCTAGGGCCTTGATGTCAAACACTGTTGTGCTACAGTAGCTCTAATGCTAATTATGTAGTGCTGATGTGACTCTAATTAAAATTATGTTAGCCAACTATGACTCTAATTCAAATTATGTTGTGCTACTATGGCTCTAATTCAAATTATGGTGTGCTGCTATGGCCCTAGTGGGAAACACTGTTCCGCTACCGTGGCCCAAATTCAATTCATGCTGTGCTGTCCTGGCCCTGATGTAAAACACTGATGTGCCACTGTAGCTCTAATGCTAATTATGTAACGCCGATATGACTCCAATACTAATCATGTGGGCCAACTATGGCTCTAAGTTAATATATGTTGTGCCTCTAGGGCCCTAATATGAAACACTGTACTGCTACTATAGCTCTAATGCTAACTGTGATTCACATCAGGGACCTACCAGCACAACATGATTCGAATAACAGCCATAGTAGCACAACATAGGTAGCATGAGAGCCATAGTAGCAGAACAATGTTGTGCTACTATGACTTTAATTCAAATTCGGTTGTGCTGCTAGGGCCCTGATGTGAAACACTGTGCTGCTACTATAGCTCCAATGCTAATTATGTTGTGCTGCTATGACTATAATCCGATTTATGTTGGCCAACTATGGCTCTAAGTCAAATGATGCTCTGCTACTATGGCTTCAATTTAAATTATGGTGTGCTGTTAGGGCCCTGATGTGAAACACTGTGTTGCTAAAATAGCTCTAATGCTAATTATGTAGTGCTGCTATGACTCTAAGTCAATTTAAGTGGGCCAACTATGGCTCTGATTCAAATTATGTTGTGCTGCTAGGGCCCTGATGTGAAACACTTTGCTGCTACTGGAGCTCTAATGCTAACTGTGTTTCACGTCAGGGCCCTAGCAGCACAACATAGGTAGCATTAGAGCTACTGTAGCAGAACAATGTTGTGCTACTATGACTTTAATTCAAATTGTGTTGTGCTGCTAGGGCCCTGATGCGGAACACTGTGCTGCTACTACAGCTCTAGTGCTAATTATGTCGTGCTACTATGACTTTAATCCAAATGAACTTGGCCAACTATGGCTCTAAGTCAAATTATGCTCTGCTACTATGGCTCTAATTCAAATCATGTTGTGCTGTTATGGCCCTAGTGGGAAACACTGTTCTGCTACTATAGCTCTAATGAGAATTATGTAGTACTGATATGACTCTAGTTCAAAGTACGTTGTGCTACTATGGCTCTCATTCAAATGATGGTGTGCTGCTAGGGACCCCAGCCCTGATGTGGCTACAGGGCCCTGGTGTGAAACACTATACTGCTACTAGAGCTCTAATGCTAACTGTGTTTCACATCGGGGCCCTAGCAGCACAGCATAACTTGAGTTAGAGTCATAGTAGCACAACATTGTTCTGCTACTATAGCTCTAATGCTAACTATGTTGTGCTACTATGGCTCTAATTGAAATTATGTTGTGCTGCTAGGGCCTTGATGTTAAACACTGATGTGCCACTGTAGCTCTAATGCTAATTATGTAATGCTGATATGACTCCAATACAAATCATGTGGGCCAACTATGGGTCTAAGTTAATATATGTTGTGCCTCTAGGGCCCTGATGTGAAACACTGTGCTGCTACTATAGCTCTGAAGCTAATTATGTAGTGCTGTTAGGACTCCAAGTCAAATTATGTTGGCCAACTATGGCTCTAATTAAAATCATGTTGTGCTGCTAGGGCCCTGATGTGAAACACTGTGCTGCTACTGGAGCTCTAATGCTAACTGTGTTTCACGTCAGGGCCCTAGCAGCACAACATAGGTAGCATTAGAGCTACTGTAGCAGAACAAAGTTGTGCTACTATGACTTTAATTCAAATTGTGTTGTGCTGCTAGGGCCCTGATGTGGAACACTGTGCTGCTACTACAGCTCTAGTGCTAATTATGTCGTGCTACTATGACTTTAATCCAAATGATCTTGGCCAACTATGGCTCTAATTTAAAATATGTTGTGCCTCTAGAGCCCTGATGTAAAACACTGTGCTGCTACTATAGCCCTAATGCTAAATATGTAATGCCGATATGACTCAATACAAATCATGTGGGCCAACTATGGCTCTGAGTCAAATGATGCTCTGCTACTATGACTCTAATTCAAATTATGTTGTGCTGCTAGGGCCCTGATGTGAAACACTGTACTGCTACTATAGCTCTAATGCTAATTATGTTGTGCTGCTATGACTATAATTCAAATTATGCTGGCCAACTATGACTCTAATTTAAATCATGTTGTGCTACTATGGCTCTAATTTAAATCATGTTGTGCTACTATGGCTCTAATGCTAACTGTGTTTCACATCAGGGCCCTAGCAGCACAACATGATTCGAATAACAGCCATAGTAGCACAACATAGGTAGCATTAGAGCTATAGTAGCAGAACAATGTTGTGCTACTATGACTCTAATTCAAATTATTTTGGCCAACTATGACTCCAATTTAAATCATGTTGTGCTGCTATTGCTCTAAATCAAAGTATGTTGTGCTGCTATGGCCCTGATGTGAAACACTGTTCTGCTACTATAGCTCTAATGCTAATTATGTTGTGCTACTATGACTCTAATTCAAATTATTTTGGCCAACTATGGCTCTAAGTCAAATGATGCTCTGCTACTATGGCTCTAATTTAAAATATGTTGTGCTGCTAGGGCCTTGATGTTAAACACTGATGTGCCACTGTAGCTCTAATGCTAATTATGTAGTGCTGATATGACTCTAATTCAAATTATGTTGGCCAACTATGACTCTAATTCAAATTATGTTGTGCTACTATGGCTCTAATTCAAATTATGGTGTGCTGCTATGGCACTTATGTGAAACACTGTACTGCTACTATAGCTCGAATGCTAATTATGTTGTTCTGCTATGACTATAATTCAAATTATGCTGGCCAACTATGACTCTAATTTAAATCATGTTGTGCTACTATGGCTCTAATTTAAATCATGTTGTGCTACTATGGCTCTAATGCTAACTGTGTTTCACGTCAGGCCCTAGCAGCACAACATAATTCGAATCAGAGCCATAGTAGCACAACATAGGTAGCATTAGAGCTATAGTAGCAGAACTATGTTGTGCTACTATGACCCTAAATCAAATTATTTTGGCCAAATATAACTCCAATTCAAATGACGTTGTGCTGCTATTGCTCTAAATCAAAGTATGTTGTGCTGCTAGGGCCCTGATGTAAAACACTGTTGTGCTACTATGGCTCTAATTCAAATTATGTTGGCCAACTATGGCTCTGAGTCAAATTATGTTGTGCTGCTAGGGCCCTGATGTGAAACACTGTTGTGCTGCCATTGCACTAGTTCAAAAGATGTTGTGCAAATATGGCTCTAATTTAAAATTATGTTGTGCTGCTATGGCCCAGGTGTGAAACACCATTAGCATTAGAGCTACTGTAGCAGAACAAAGTTGTGCTACTATGGCTCTAATGCTAACTGTGTTTCACGTCAGGCCCTAGCAGCACAACATATTGAGTTAGAGTCATAGTAGCACAACATAGGTAGCATTAGAGCTACTGTAGCAGAACAATGGTCTGCTACTATGACTCCAATTCAAATAATGCTGTGCTACTATGGTTCTAATTCAAATTATGTTGTGCTGCTAGGGCCCTGATGTGAAACACTGTTCTGCTACTATGGCTCTAATTCAAATCATGTTGTGCTACTATGGCTCTAATTTAAATCATGTTGTGCTGTTCTGCAACTATAGCTCTCATGCTAATTAAGCAGTGCTGCCATGACTATACTTCAAATTATGCTGGACTACTGTAACTCTAATGCGAAGGTTTGATTACTTACCTCGTTATACAAAAGGTCATATTCAGCGGGCGGCGAGAATTGCTGCCCCCGCAAAGAAGACCGCTCTTTGTATGAAAAAATGGGTGGCTCTTAAAAGAGCCGTTGGTTTTTATCTTAAAGACGGCGAGTACACGCTTTACTTTGAGCTGGTGTACTTGGTGACAGCCTTTGTGCCCTCGGACACGGCATGCTTTGCAAGTTCACCGGGAAGCAACAGGCGCACGGCGGTCTGGATTTCCCTGGAAGTGATGGTGGACCGCTTGTTGTAGTGAGCGAGACGAGAAGACTCACCGGCGATGCGCTCGAAAATGTCGTTCACGAAGGAATTCATGATGCCCATCGCCTTAGAAGAGATGCCGGTATCAGGGTGCACCTGTTTCAGAACCTTGTACACGTAGATAGCGTAGCTCTCCTTCCTTGACTTTCTGCGCTTCTTGCCTCCTTTGCCGGCCGTCTTCGTAACAGCCTTCTTGGAGCCCTTCTTGGGCGCGGTCTTTGCTGGATCAGTAGGCATAATGCTGCTTCTCGAGGAAACTGCGAGAGAATGGAAAAGAGCCGCCTCGCCGCCTCTCTATTTACAGACCTGCATTGTAATTACGTACAAGGGAAAGGAGTCGTATTATTGGTCACAAATCCAAACCTCGTCATACAAGGCTCCGCCCTCGTCCTATCCTCTCCCGTTCCCTCTCCCCCGCCCCTGAGCTACGCTTTGTTTCCCTGCCCGCCGTTTTGTGCGCGCACACGCAGAGACAAATATGATGTGTATATATATATATATATATATATATATATATATATATATATATATATATATATATATAAAGTATATAAATATATAGACTTTGAGACAAAACTGTAGTGTTTGTGCAAGGTTTTACCTTATTAGAATTCATCTATAATTATTCCAAATTCTATTAGTCAGAGACTTAAAAAAATAGTTCTTTCCTCCCCTTCTTCGCCACACACACACACACACACACACACACACACACACACACTAAAAGAAACAATAGCTCATTTTGTAACATTTGGGTGGCTCTTAAAAGAGCCGTTGTGTTAACGTTATTTGGTAGGTAAGCGTTTAACCGCCGAAGCCGTAAAGAGTGCGTCCCTGGCGTTTCAGGGCATACACCACATCCATAGCGGTGACGGTCTTTCTCTTGGCATGCTCGGTGTATGTGACTGCATCGCGGATGACGTTCTCCAAGAACACCTTCAGTACACCACGAGTCTCCTCGTAGATCAGACCGGATATACGTTTAACACCACCACGGCGAGCCAGACGGCGGATAGCCGGCTTAGTGATACCCTGGATGTTATCGCGCAGAACCTTACGGTGGCGCTTAGCGCCTCCTTTGCCGAGTCCTTGCCACCCTTTCCTCTTCCAGACATGGTGCTGCTCTCACAAAGTCAAGCTGCTCAATAAAGAAGCCCCGCGCAATGCCCGCCTATTTATTCTCTCTCCACAGGACCTACTTGAGAACAGGCGAGGGGGCGGACCTAAAACCAACGATCACACAAAAGAATGTCTTCAAAGCCACAGCCGTTAACATGCTTGAGTCTTGTACTTCCTCAGGCTTTTTGTCCACACAAACATAGTGATATATAAATAGTAATAGTCATGTGGTGGAATTGATGTAATTTGGTTTTTGCTTACAGCATGGTACACTCAATGCAGTTCAACACACAAATATTTGAATTGAGAATTATAATCAGAACTGTTTTGACTCAGTTGCAATTTTTATTCCAGTAGAAGTATAAATCAAATTGCAGTTCTTGTTGCATTAAGTAGGCTTATATCATCATGAGGAATGCAAAATATTGCACACACTATGCTTTCAGTTACTTACACACTGTGCCACTACTGACCAGAAAGGTGTAAACCTGATGGGGGACAAAATATTGAGCTACTGTACATATGCAATTAAAAGGTTTCGCATATCCCAACTCATCTGGAAGCTGGGGTCAGAGCGCAGGGTCAGCCATGGTACGGCGCCCCTGGAGCTGATAGGGCTAAGTGCCTTGCTCAAGGGCTCAACAGTGGTAGCTTGGCAGTGCTGGGGCTTGAACCGCTGACCTTGTGATCAGTAACCCAGAGCCTTAACCACTGGACTACCACTGCCCTGCTCCCACCACTACCAGTAGTAGTAGTAGTAGTAGTAGCGTTAATCTTGTACTATACTTTTCAACACACAAGAAATATAGCATGACTATTGTAGGAATGGCCCATGATTGTTATTAATATTAACAAGCATTATTCTTATTTCTATTAATGTGGTACTATTTGCATTAGCAGTAGTAGCAATAGTAGTAGTCGTATTAGTAGTAGAATTAGTAGAAGTAGTAGAAGTAGTAGTAGTAGTAGTCAGTTATCCATACATCTCTCACATAGGTCAGGAGATTATGGTAATATTTGCATCAAGCATCAGAATGAGTGAGCATTGTGTGTACCTACATGGGCTGTAGAACATTGAGTAAATATATGTATATTATTTATCCAATTCAATAGGACGAAGTTTTAGAGACAGATGATGCTGATGCAAATATGAGTGCAGGAACAGGAACTCACAAATCATTCGTGAACATCATTCCCTTAACTGGGTCCATTGTTCTGCATTTATGAGCTGAAACTGCATCTACCCTACGTTCTTCTACTGCAGCCTCTGTCCTTTTAACCCCCAATGACAACTTCCCAGCTAATCCTCCTTAAAGGTCCTGTGAGGCCAGTGATATTTGTTTAGGAAAAGTGATTA